>NC_133125.1:210633716-210805854 GCF_048418815.1 Hemitrygon akajei
CTGGAGACTGAGACTCTGGGAAAGTTACTGACGTGGTCCTTGAGGATAAACATTTACCTTCTGACCTACAAGTTGTGACACAGAATTAGGAGCTGATTATGTATCTAAAGCTGTTTCCTGTGAAATTAATTGCACACTAAATCCACGAGAGATTACTTCAGTCTTGTCTGTTCTTTCTGTTTTCAGTGTGGAAGAGGATATGTGGCCATGAAGGTAAGATCTTGTGTTACTAGACTGAGAGGTTTAGTATAAACAGCTTTTTGAAAATGAGTCAGTCTCGGTGTAATAGGAGGTATTCAGGAGGTTGAAGGAGTTCAGGGTGATGTGTTCTCACAAAGGTGGAAAAGTCATGTGGCATGATTGCATTCACAGGCTGAAGCATAGAATATAACAGTTTGTATGTTTTGTTTGCAAGTGGGAAGATTTGCTGGTACTGCTCTGGGTTGCTGGGGTGGGGTGGAGTGGTGTAAACTAGTCTTGCAGGGGGATGGGAACCAAAGTGCCAGAGCAGATATGGAGTGGTTGTGGGAAAAGATGCTGTTAACACTCCGTACAAAGACAGCAATTGAAAGGTTGAGTATGGTGGGAAGAATGTTCTGAGTTGCATCCATTTCAATGCAAGAAGTATTGTACGTAAGGCGGGTGAGCTTAAAGCGTGGATCAGCACGTGGAATTATGACATTGTAGCCATTGGTTGGAGGAGGGGCAGGACCGGCAGCTCAGTGTTCTGGGTTCCATTGTTTTAGACATGTTTTTAAACATGGGAGCAAAATTGACAAATATGATAGAGCACAAGAGATTAAAGGGGGAAATCTGGTATTACCAGCCAGGGAAAAGTGTTACTGCAGTGCTCAGACAAGACAGACTGGAAGGCTCATCTACTGAGGCTATATGGGTGGAACTGAGGCATCAGAAAGTTATGACCATGTTAATGGGATTATATTACCCACCACCCTACAGTCCGCAGGATTTAGAGGAGCAAGTTCACAGAGAGATCGCAGACAGTTGGGTGGGATAGAGATCATCAAATGTGTCAGGAAAGTCTCCTCAACATGCAGCTGTCCCAAGTAGAGAGAATGCAATACTGGATCTCCTATCAGGGAATTAGGTGACAGGAGTGTGTGACGGGACTTGGATCCACTGATCATAATCACTGAAGAGGATATCGACAATTTTATGACGATCTCGACAGTGCTTATGAGCAATGTAAATCTCAGGATATAAAACTATTCATGGGAGATTTTAACTCCGAAGTTGGACAGGGAAGGGTTGATAACATCACAGGACCTTTTGGATTAGGGGAGAAAAATGAAAATGGAGAAAGGTTTACTGATTGGTGTGTCAGAAACAACCAAGTGATCACCAATACTTGGTATAAAAACCATCCGCATAAACTGTGTACTTGGATTAGCCCTGGAGATAGAACAAGGAATCAAATAGATTTCATTACCATCAATGAACGCTTTAGAAATAATATCACAAATTCTAAAGCCTACCCAGGAGCAGACTGTGGTTCAGATCACCATCCAGTAATAGCTACCATCAAAACAAAATCAAAGAAACTGAAACGTGGAACAAAGAGAAAGAAGTATATGTTGGGAGAACTTAAAAATGATCGCATCCTTAAGCAACAATTCAAAACAGCTGTAGAAGAACACATCAACGAAAACGAAACAACACCGATTTGGGACAGATTTAAATATGCTATACAGCAATCAGCAGGGGAGATAATCCCAGTACAAGAAATCCAACACACCAACAAGGGGTGGATAATCCAAGAAATTCTAGATCTGATGGAACAGAGAAGAATAATGAAGGGCAATACAGAGAGCTGGACAGACAGACCAGACAATTGTGCGATATTGCAAAGGAAGAATGGCTGAATCAAAAATGCAATGAAGTAGAAGGCCATATTAACAACAGCAAAGAAATGCACAAGAAAATTAAAGAAATTACTTGAATTAAAAAACCTCCTCTACAGGATACATAAGATCAGCAGACGGATCGATACTAACAGATCCAGATAAAGTATGTGACACAGCAGGTCGGGCAGTATCCGTGGAAACGAGCAGTCAACGTTTCGGGCCGAGACCCTTTGTCAGGACTGAAGAGGGAGGGGGCAGGGCCCTATACAGGAGGTGGGGGGAGGGTGGGAAGGAGAAGGCTGGTAGGTGCCAGGTGAAAAACCAATCAGAGGAATGATCAAGGGGTAGGGGAGGGGAAGCAGGGAGGGGATAGGCAGGAGAGGTGAAGGAGGAATGTAAGGGGAAAGCACTATGGGTAGTAGAGGAAGGCAGAATCATGAGAGGTGTGATAGGCAGCTGGAAGAGGAGGCAGAGTGAAACTGGGATGGGGGAAGGGAGAGGGAGGGAATTACCAGAAGTTGGAGAATTCGATGTTCATACCAGGGGCTGAAAACTACCCAGAGAGTATATGAGGTGTTGCTCCTCCAACCTGAGTTTGGCCTCATCATGGCAGTAGAGGAGGCCATGTATGGACATATCCGAATGGGAATGTGAAGCAGAGTTGAAGTGAGTGGCAACTGGGAGATCCTGTCTGTTGTGGTGGACGGAGCGGAGGTGCTCGACGAAGCGATCCCCCAATCTGCGTCGGGTCTCGCTGATGTAGAGGAGGCCGCACCGGGAGCATCGGATGCAATAGATGACCCCAACAGACTCACAAGTGAAGTGTTGCCTCACCTGGAAGGACTGTTTGGGGCCCTGAATGGTGGTAAGAGGGGATGTGTACGGTCAGGTGTAGCACTTACGCTTGCAGGGATAAGTACCAGGTGGGAGATCTGTGGGGAGGGACGTGTGGACCAGGTAGTCACGGAGGGAACGATCCCTGCAAAAAGCAGAGAGGGGTAGAGAGGGAAAGATGTGCTTAGTGGTGGGGTCCTGTTGAAGGTGGCGTAAGTTGCGGAGGATAATATGCTGGATCTGGAGACTGGTGGGGTGATAGGTGAGGACAAGGGGAACTCGGTCCCCGTTGTGGTGACGGGAGGATGGGGTGAGGGCCGAAGTGTGGGAAATGGAGGAGATGCGGGTGAGGGCATCATTAATGACGGCAGAAGGGAAACCATGATTCTTAACGAAAGAGAACATTTGAGATGTCCTGGAATGGAAAGCCTCATCCTGGGAGCAGATGCGGCGGAGACGGAGGAACTGGGAATTGGGAATAGCATTTTTACATTTGGCAGGGTGGGAAGAGGTATAGTCGAAGTAGTTATGAGAGTCATTGGGTTTATAGAAGATGTCAATGGACAGTCTGTCTCCAGAGATGTACATCAGTAACCAAGAGATTGAACAAAAGACCGGCTTTAATTACCTTGGTAGCTTTATATCACAAGATGCTAGAAGTAAAGTAGAAATAAAAAGAATTGCCATTGCCAAAACCAACTTCCAGAAACTGAAACCCATTTTTACCAACAGACACATTTCTATGACAAGAAGGCTTAGGCTACTAAAATGTTACATCTGGTCAATCTTGCTGTATGCTTCCGAAACATGGACTATAACACCAGAACTCCAAAGAAACTTAGAAGCAACAGAAGTGTGGTTTCTTAGAAGAATGCTGAAAATATCATATAGAGATAGGGTAACTAATGAGACGGTACTCCAGTGTGCCCATACAAAAAGATCTTTAATGAGCACAGTAAATGAGAGGAACTTTAATTCCTGGGCCATGTCATCAGAAAGGGAGAAATAGAATGCCTTACACATTACAAGGCTGTATGCCTGGGAAACGCAGAAGAGTCAAGTCACTTTTTATTGTCATTTTGACCATAAACTGCTGGTACAGTACACAGTAAAAATGAAACAATGTTCCTCCAGGACCCTGGTGCTACATGAAACAACACAAAACTACACTAGACTATGTGAGACAACACAAGGCTACACTAGACTACGTAAAACAACACAAAAACTACACCAGACTACAGATCTAAGCAGGACTACATAAAGTGCACAAAACAGTGCAGGGCAGTACAATAATTAATTAATAAACAAGACAATAGGCACAGTAGAGGACAAATTTCAATATAATAATAGATGATGTAGATGTCAGTCTGGACTCTGAGTATTGAGGAGTCTGGTGGCTTGGGGGAAGAAACTGTTGCACAGTCTGGTCGTGGGAGCCCGAATGCTTCGGTACCCTTTCCCAGATGGCAGGAGGGAGAAGAGTTTGTTTGAGGGGTGCGTGGGGTGAGAGGAAGGCAAAGAAGAAAATATATGGACACTGTGAAAAAACTAACAGATCTAAGTGTGCGAGATATCATTGACACTGCGAGGGATCGTTCGATGTGGAGAGCCATGATGGCCCAAGTGTGTAACCCACAAGGCACATGAAGAAGAAGAAGATCATAATTCCATTAATTACGGAGAAGGACAAATCTAACCCTCAGACTGAGATTCTATACTGGTAAAAGGCCAATTTGATGGCATCAGAAAGGATCGGGTAAGTGGGAAGCCTTCAACGATTTTGAGAGTACAGAAATTGTATGTTCCTGCAAGAATAAAAGACACGTTTAAAAGGTTTAGGAAACCTTTTTTGCGGGGGTGAAATGAGGCTCTGGTTAACAAGACGGAGCAGGTGCATCGCAAGTGTAGGCAGCGAAGAATAAATGAAGTACTTGAGTATAAGAAATACAAACACTTGAGAGGAAATCAGGAGGGCTAAAATAAGTCATGAAGTTGCTCCAGCAGATAGGGTGAAAATGAATCCCAAGGACTTGAGAGAGACTAGAACTAGAGAGCACAGGATGAGAATTATCCTCCATAATTATCCTGAAACTAATAGAATTATGATCACTCGATCAAAAGTGTTCCCCTACACACACTTCTGTGACCTGCCTTGTCTCATTCCCTATCACACAATCTCTAGTTCCAACCTCTATATATTGATTAAGGAACATTTCCTGAATACAGTTGACAAATTCAGTCACATCCAGTCTTTTCACAGATGGGAAATCCCAGACAATATAAGGAAATATAAAATCACTCACAATCAGTTGTACTGGGCAATGAACCAGGGCAGGTGACAGATCACTCAGTGGGTGAGCTTTTTGGAGACAGTGACCACAACTCCCTCACTTTTCCCATAGCCTCGGACAGGGATTTGAGCAGCCAATGTAACTGGAGGATGGTGAGTTAGGATGTTATTAGGTGGGATCTTGGGATTGTCGACTGGGAATGGTGGTACATAGGGAAATGCACAATGTAGATATGGTGTTTGTTTAGGGAACACTTGTATGGGTTCATGGACAGGTTTGTCCCATTGAGACAGTGAACGGGTGGGAGGGTGACGAAACCATGGTTGACAGGACATGTGGAACATCAGGGCAAGAGGAAGCAGGAAGTTTACTTCCAGTTTTGGGAAGCGAAGATCAGACAGGGTTCCAGAGAGTTACAAGGTAGCCAGGAAGGAGCTGAGAACTGGACTGGGGAGAGTTAGAAGACACGAGAAGGCCTTGGTGAGTCGGATTAAGCAAAACCCCAAGGCATTGTACACATAGGTGAAGAACTGGAGGATGACTAGAGTGAGGGTAGGACCGATCAAGGATAGAAGTGGAAACATGCCTGGTGACAGAGGAGGGTGGAAAGGTCTATAATGAAGACTTTGCTTCAATATTAACTACTGAGAGAGAGAGAGACTATGATTTTTCAGAGAAGAGCACAAAACAGGCTGATACGCTAGAACGTCGATATTCAGAAAGAGGATGTACTGGTTTAGTAAAGTATTAGGATGGATAAGTCTACAGTCTATATCACAGGTTGCTCTGGGAAGTGAGGGAAGAGATTTCTGTGCCATTGGCGGTGATCTTTGTCTCCTCGTTGTCACAGTAGTGGTGCCATATGCCTGGAGGGTGGCATATTAAACTAATTTGACAGGGGGGTGGGAACCGGAGTGATCGTGCTGAGGATGAGGTAGTTGGTTTACAAACAGAGGCAGTGTGTAGTGAGACTCCTGACAAGGAGAGGCTGATGACAGAGGAAATTGCAGTCAACAGGGTGAGTTGTTTATTAAAAGGTGGACAGAATCTAAAAGGTTGAATACAGGACTGAAGGTGTTATATTTGAATGTGTGCAGTATACGGAATAAGGTAAATTAACCTGTAGTACAGTTACAGATTGACACGTATTATGTTGTAGGCATCACTGAATCATGGCTGAAAGAAGATTATTGCTGTGACCTTAATGTCCAAGGATGCACATTGTATCAAAAGGACAGGCAGGAAGGCAGAGGGGGCTCCGTGGCTCTGTTGGTAAAAAAATTATGAGATCAAATCATTAGAAGAAGAGGACATCAGATCAGAAGGTGTTGAATAATTGTGGACAGAGCTTTGGAACGGCAAGGGTGAAAAGACCCTGATGGGAGTTGTATACACACCCCAAACAGTAGCAAGTGGTCTGCAAGCTACAACAGGAGATAGAAGGTGCATCCCAAAAGGGCAATGATACAATATGCAAGTAGATTGGGAAAATCAGATTCCGAGAGGGAATTTCTAGAATGTCTAAGAGAAGGCTTTTTAGAGCAGTTTGTGGTTGAGCCCACTCGGGAATCAGCTATTCTCAACTGGTGAAATGAACTGGAATTGATTAGAAAGCTTAAGGTAAAAGAACCCTTCGGGGAAAGTGATCGTAATATGATCGGATTCACACTGAAATTTCAGAAGGAGAAGCAGAAGGCAGATGTATCGGTATTACAGTGGAGTAAAGGGAATTACAGAGGCATGAGAGAGGAGTTGGCCAGAATTCATTGGAAAAGAATACTGGCAGGGATGACGGCAAAGCAGGAATGGCTGGAATACGATACAAAGGATGTTTATCTGTGGAATTTTCTGCACCGCAGGGCTGTGGGGTCTCAGTCATTCAGTTCATTTGAAGTCACAGAGTCATTGTCATACAGCACAGAAACAGGCACTTCGACCCATCAACTCTGTGCTAACCTATTTACCCATCTATACTCATCCCATTGGCCGGCATTAGGTCAGTCTAATTGTCTCCGAAACACAGTGATTGTATCTGATTCCATCACCTCCTCTGCCAGCAAGTTCCAACATCAACCACTCACTGTTCAAATAAAATCAACTTACTGCACAATACAGGCCCTTCAGCCCACAATGCTGTGCCGAACATGTACTTACTTTAGAAATTACCTAGGATTACACATAGTCCTCTCTTTTTCCAAGCTCCATGTACCTATGCAGGAGTCTCTTAAAAGATCCTATCCTATCCATCTCTACCACCATCACCTGCAGCCTATTCCACGCACTCACCACTCTCTGCGTAGAAAACTTACCCCTAACGTCAGTGGTGGGTACATTAATGGAGGGGATTCTGAGGGACAGGATCTACATTCATTTGGAAAGGTGAGGACTGATCAGGGACATCCAGCTTGGCTTTCTGCATGGACAAAGATGATGGAAGTGCAGTAGACATTCTCTACATGGACTTTAACAAGGGATTTGACAAGGTACTTCATGGTTGACTATTCCAGAGAGTTGGATCACATGAGCTACACTACGATCTGGCCCATTGGATACAGAATTGGCTGAGTGGAGTCCTGTGACCAGTGGTTGTTCTGAAGGGATCGGTGCTGGGTCCACTGTTTTTCATCATTCATATGAATGATTTGGAGAGAATGTAGGTGACGTGTTTAGTAGGTTTGTGGAGGACTCTAAAATCAGTGGTGTAGTGGACAGTGAAGCGAGTTACTTAATTATTAATTTTCAGATACAGTGTGAAACAGGCCCTTTCAGCTCAGCCAGTCACACCGCCCAGCAACCGAGCTATTTAACACTAGTCTAATCACAGAACAATTTACAATGACCAGTTAACCCACTAACCAGCACCCGGACAAAACCCCTGCAGTCGTGGGGTGAACAGAGACCCTCCTTACAGACGGTGCCACAACTGAACCCCAAACACTGGAAGGTGTAATAGCTTTGCGCTACCGGCTACATTACCATGACAACCCTGAACATCACCATCATTCCCGTGGTTTATCCAATATTACAACATGATCTTCATCAGTTGGGCAGTGAATGGCAGATGGATTTTAATTCAGAGAGATGTGGGTTTTGGGAAGGCAAACCAGGACAGGATTTACACTGGAATCAGTGGGTCCCTGGAGAGTGTTGTGGAACAGAGAGACCAGGAGGTGATTGTCTTCATCAGTCAGAATACTGAGTGCTGGAACTGGGATGTCACACTGATGCACCATCAATAACTCACTCTGAGACGCAAGAAGTGAGATATCGGCTTTTATTGACTGGAAGAAGGAACAAGCAGTGACTGACCACCATACTACATCCTGGAGACTGAGAGGCCGGGATCAGGCCTCGATCGCCTTTATACAGGGGTCTGTGGGAGGAGCCACAGGAGCAGTCAGCAGGGGTCTGTGGGAGGAGCCACAGGAGCAGGCAGCAGGGGGTCTGTGGGAGGAGCCACAGGAGCAGTCAGCAGGGGTCTGTGGGAGGAGCCACAGGAGCAGTCAGTGGGGGGTCTGTGGGAGGAGCCACAGGAGCAGTCAGCAGGGGTCTGTGGGAGGAGCCACAGGAGCAGTCAGCAGGGGGTCTCTGGGAGGAGCCACAGGAGCAGGCAGCAGGGGTCTGTGGGAGGAGCCACAGGAGCAGTCAGCAGGGGTCTGTGGGAGGAGCCACAGGAGCAGTCAGCAGGGGGCATGTCCAGACAGGTATATGTAGTTCACCACATTCACCCCCCCTTTGTTTTAAAAGAGTACCCATGTGGCGAAGTTTCTTACAGGTATATTTACAGGTTAAGTCTATCAGGTGGTCGAATCTGTCGCTGCGATCTACGTAGCACCGGCTGTGATTGCACAGATGCCGGTGGTGGTGATTGCACAGGAGCCTGTGGTGCTTGCACCGGAGACGGAGGTTGTGCTGGTTCCGGCCTAACTGGAGGTGTCAGCCCACGAGGCGTCAGTGATCCCTCACGCATGTGCGAGGCACCTGGTATATACGCGTACGAGACTCCAGGTATATGATTGTCGTGAGGAGTCTGTGTAGGGCTTGGTGTGCGCGGTGTCACCTCGGGTACAGGGTTCATAGTTACCGGGGAGTGTTCGAGGTAGTGGTCTGCTGCTCCTGCGGGCGCCAGGTCACGGACGGAGACCGTGTCCTCCCGCCCATCAGGTAAGACCACGTAGGCATACTGGGGGTTCGCATGTAGAAGGTGAACCCTCTCGACCAGTGGGGAGTATTTATTATTCCTCACATGTTTCCGGAGCAGCACTGGCCCTGGGGACGTCAGCCAAACTGGTAGGGTGGTCCCAGTGACAGACTTCCTGGGAAAAGAGAATAGGTGTTCGTGAGGGGTGGCATTGGTGGACGTACACAACAGGGAGCGGATAGAGTGGAGTGCCTCAGGGAGGACCTCCTGCCATCGAGAGACTGGCAACCCTTTTGACTTAAGGGCTAAAAGTGTGGCCTTCCACACTGTGGCATTCTCCCTCTCCACCTGTCCATTACCCCGGGGATTATAACTCGTGGTCCGACTAGTAGCAATGCCCCTAGCTAGCAGGTACTGGCGCAGCTCGTCACTCATAAAGGAGGACCCTCTATCACTGTGGATATAGCAGGGATATCCAAACAGAGTGAAGAGCTGGCGCAGGGCTTTTATGACGGACGTGGTAGTAGTGTCGGGGTAGGGAATGGCAAAGGGGAACCGCGAGTACTCGTCGATAATATTGAGAAAATAGACATTGCGGTCGGTGGAGGGAAGGGGGCCCTTAAAGTCAACACTCAGTCGCTCAAAAGGGCGGGTGGCCTTGACAAGTTGCGCCATTTCAGGACGGTAGAAGTGCGGTTTGCACTCAGCGCAGATTTGGCAGTCCCTGGTCATCGTCCTGATGTCCTCCAGGGAGTACGGCAGGTTCCGGGCTTTCATGAAATGGTAAAATCGGGTGACCCCCGGATGGCAAAGATGTGCATGAAGGGCATACAGCTGGTCGAGCTGTGCGCTAGCACACGTTCCCCGGGATAGGGCATCAGGGGGCTCATTGAGTCTGCCAGGCCGATACAGGATATCATAGTTGTAGGTGGAGAGTTCTATTCTCCACCGCAAAATCTTATCATTTTTGATTTTGCCCCGCTGTTGCTTGCTGAACATGAACGCAACCGAGCGCTGGTCGGTCAGCAAGGTGAACCTTTTGCCGGCGAGATAGTGCCTCCAGTGCCTAATAGCTTCCACTATGGCCTGGGCTTCTTTCTCCACCGCGGAGTGCCGAATTTCAGAGCCTTGAAGGGTACGAGATCCCCGGGGACGCGCTGCCCGAGTCTCCCCCCGATCCCCGGGGACGCGCTGCCCGAGTCTCTCCCCGATCCCGGGGACGCGCTGCCCGAGTCTCCCCCCGATCCCGGGGACGCGCTGCCCGAGTCTCCCCCCGGTCCCGGGGCAGCGCAGCCCGAGTCTCCCCCCGATCCCCGGGGCAGCGCAGCCCGAGTCTCCCCCCGATCCCGGGGCCGCGCTGCCCGAGTCTCCCCCCGATCCCCGGGGCCGCGCTGCCCGAGTCACCCCCGATCCCCGGGCCGCGCTGCACGAGTCTCCACCCGATCCCGGGGCCGCGCTGCCCGAGTCTCCCCCCGATCCCTGGGGCTGCGCTGCCCGAGTCTCCCCCCGATCCCCGGGGACGCGCTGTCCGAGTCTCCCCCCCGATCCCTGGGGCCGCGCTGCCCGAGTCTCCCCCTGATCCCCGGGGACGCGCTGTCCGAGTCTCCCCCCGATCCCTGGGGCCGCGCTGCCCGAGTCTCCCCCCGATCCCCGGGGACGCGCTGTCCGAGTCTCCCCCCCGATCCCTGGGGCCGCGCTGCCCGAGTCTCCCCCCGATCCCCGGGGACGCGCTGCCCGAGTTTCGCCCCGATCCCCGGGGCCGCGCTGCCCGCGTCTCCCCACGATCCCCGGGGACGCGCTGCCCGAGTCTCCCCCCGGTCCCCAAGCCGCGCTGCCCGAGTCTCCCCCCGATCCCCGGGGCCGCGCTGCCCGAGTCTCCCCCCGATCCCGGGGCCGCGCTGCCCGAGTCTCCCCCCGTTCCCCGGGGCCGCGCTGCCCGAGTCTCCCCCCGGTCCCGGGTCCGCGCTGCCCGCGTCTCCCCCCGATCCCCGGGCCGCGCTGCCCGAGTCTCCCCCCGGTCCCGGGGCCGCGCTGCCCGAGTCTCCCCCCGATCCCCGGGGACGCGCTGCCCGAGTCTCCCCCCCCCATCCCCGGGGCCGCGCTGCCCGAGTCTCCCCCCGATCCCCGGGGACGCGCTGCCCGAGTCTCCCCCCGGTCCCGGGTCCGCGCTGCCCGAGTCTCCCCCCGATCCCCGGGGACGCGCTGCCCGAGTCTCCCCCCGATCCCCGGGGCCGCGCTGCCCGAGTCTCCCCCCGATCCCCGGGCCGCGCTGCCCGAGTCTCCCCCCGGTCCCGGGTCCGCGCTGCCCGCGTCTCCCCCCGATCCCCGGGCCGCGCTGCCTGAGTCTCCCCCCGATCCCCGGGCCGCGCTGCCCGAGTCTCCCCCCGGTCCCGGGTCCGCGCTGCCCGAGTCTCCCCCCGATCCCCGGGGCCGCGCTGCCCGAGTCTCCCCCCGATCCCCGGGGACGCGCTGCCCGAGTCTCCCCCCGGTCCCGGGTCCGCGCTGCCCGAGTCTCCCCCCGATCCCCGGGGACGCGCTGCCCGAGTCTCCCCCCGGTCCCGGGTCCGCGCTGCCCGAGTCTCCCCCCCGATCTCCGGGGCTGCGCTGCCCGAGTCTCCCCCCGATCCCGGGTCCGCGCTGCCCGAGTCTCCCCCCGATCCCCGGGGCCGCGCTGCCCGAGTCTCCCCCCGATCCCCGGGGACGCGCTGCCCGAGTCTCCCCCCGATCCCCGGGGACGCGCTGCCCGAGTCTCCCCCCGTTCCCCGGGGACGCGCTGCCCGAGTCTCCCCCCGTTCCCCGGGGCCGCGCTGCCCGAGTCTCCCCCCGATCCCCGGGGACGCGCTGCCCGAGTCTCCCCCCGGTCCCGGGTCCGCGCTGCCCGAGTCTCCCCCCGATCCCCGGGGACGCGCTGCCCGAGTCTCCCCCCGGTCCCGGGGCCGCGCTGCCCGAGTCTCCCCCCGATCCCCGGGGCCGCGCTGCCCGCGTCTCCCCCCGATCCCCGGGGCCGCGCTGCCCGAGTCTCCCCCCGGTCCCCGGGCCGCGCTGCCCGAGTCTCCCCCCGATCCCCGGGGCCGCGCTGCCCGAGTCTCCCCCGATCCCCGGGGACTCTCTAATTGTCTGCTTCTCCCCCCAGTCTCTGTCACCCTGGATGTGGAAACGGCTCATCCGTGGCTCGAGGTGTCTGAGGATCGGAAGAGTGTGAGATGGACCGGGACCCGGAGGGATCTCCCTCACACCGGGAAGAGGTTCACAGTCTGGTGGTGTGTGCTGGGATCGGAGGGATTCACATCGGGGGGACATTACTGGGAGGTGGAGGTGACGGGGAATCGGTGGTGGGGTCTGGGAGTCGCCGCAGAGTCTGTGGAGAGGAAGGAACGTGTCACACGGAGTCCGGAGACCGGATTCTGGATCATCGCGCGGCGTGATGACGAGATGTGGGTTCTCACCTCCCCTGAGTCCCGTCTCCCTGCCGGTCCCATCCCCGGGAGGGTGGGAGTTTATCTCAGTTACGAATCCGG
Source organism: Hemitrygon akajei (assembly GCF_048418815.1). NCBI lineage: Eukaryota > Metazoa > Chordata > Chondrichthyes > Myliobatiformes > Dasyatidae > Hemitrygon > Hemitrygon akajei. The sequence continues at coordinate 210,646,366 of NC_133125.1, forward strand.
GACAGTTACATTTTACAACGCGGAGACCAAGTCCCATCTCCACACCTTCACTGGGAATAAATTCACGGAGAAACTTTATCCTTTCTTCGGGCCTTGGAATAAAAACCAGTGGCTGAGAATCTGCTCCGGTTCCGCTCCGGGTCTGTAAACGGGTCGGGTCCGGGACCGGCGTCAGGAGTAAGTCAGTGTAAATATATATGTGCGGAGAGTGATATAAACACGATGTGAGAATTATCGGTCCATTAATTTTAACTCGGTCACCGCATCCGTCAACGGAACAGAAACACTGCGGATTCAGCAGCAGCCGCGGGTGGCGGGTCCTGAGCTCCCCGGCTCCCCCGGGTGCTAAAGTCTACCGGGACTGACAGGGTAACTGGGACAAGTGGTGGTGGTGCTGACTGGGAGAGGGAGGTCAGGGTGAATCTTAGGGGACGGGACAGGCGCCGGTGGTAACACACAAAGTGCCAAAGAATCGGTACAGAAAGGTGGAAGGAAGGGGGAGTAAAAGCTGTCAGCTGATCCGGATGAGGGAGGGGTGGAGTGTGGAAATGTCAGAAGCTGGGAGGTGAGAGGTGGGACAGACAAAGATGATGGAATCTGGTCGGAGAGGGCAGTGGAGACTGGAATAAAGGGAGGAAGGTGGGGAGGAGTGTGTGGGGGATGGGAAGATGGAGAGGGTGGGAAACAAAATGGCCACAAGCTTCCTGTGGGATTATCATTGTGAAATTGGGTTCTTATTCCCTTAATCTTCCTGGTGGCCTCTAGGATGTGACCTGTGAAGTCAGTTCTGTTGTCCTGAATCATCTCGTATGTAAGTGCAACATTCTTGTCCAATCCGGGCACACGTGGTTCCTTTCTCGGATAAAACAAAGTCCAAAGCCGTTTGGATTTCCAATGCCACTGTATGGACCGGCTCCAGTTCTGCCGACAATTTAGATATTGCTTATTGGCTTTGATCGAGAGCATATGCAGTTTAATTTACTAACTTTTCCAGTGCTGATGTCATGTTAATCAGTTCCTGTGCTGATTTACCGATTCCCTAGGCAAGTGTTACATTCTCCAGCGACAGCACTGTCCTTTTTACCCTGGGGTTATTGTCTTACAGAGGAATATACCATCCTCTGAAACACCGGTTGTTTCCAAATTTACATCCCATATCCCCAGTGACATTCTGGCCATCGATAAGGGCATGAAGGGTGTCTATTTTTCTGAGTCCCATCATCACAGTACCAGAAATACCCGGGGCTGAGGGCTTGGACCAATTAAAGTCACAGTCCATCTCTGTTTCGGTGACGGACACATCCATTTCTACATGTGCCGGGACAGCCATACACACCCAGCAGCTTGAGTGTTGGTGGCAGGGAAAGGACACGATCTAATCCAACCGCCATGGTTAGACACCGTCTCACAGTGAGAGGTGTGAATCCACGATGGACTGTCTCGTACTTTGGTGGTTGGTGGGGGTTTCTGTGTTCTCACTGGGTGGGGTGGGGGGCTCTGGCCCGCTGAATTACCTCCAGCATTTTGTGTGCATTGGTCATGATCTTTCAAGTGTCACTTGATCCTGGCCTGGTCCCAGAGGACTGGAAAATCCACAATGGGTTTGTTTGATCCTCACCATCCAGGACTGCCCTCTTCTCACTGACCCATCAGGGAGAGGTACAGGAGCCTGAAGACACACACTCAGTGTTTTAGAAACACCTTGTTCTTTCCACCATCAGATTACTGAATGGACCAGCAACTGTACCAGACAAGTTTGCACCATGTAACATGTAGTAAAATTATTGACTGCACTGTCCTGCAGCCGCAAAACAATTTTCTCAACATAAATCAGTGATAATGAACCTGATTCTGATTCTAATTCTTGACCCGCACTGGGTAATCCTGTCATTACATCTCCTTGTGTGGGTCAGGTCTAATAACGCACGACTGTAATTCTATCCCGTTGCCTTCTCATTCGTAATCTTGACTTTCTTTGAAACTATAATAGCCACTCTTTGACAGCCAGTTTCAACTCAGCTGCTAACCAGGTTTCTTTTCAAAGCCTTTTCCTGTTGTACTCCAGGGTGATCGCTCTGCTTGTCTGGCCCACTTTGTCTCCCCTGGGCCATGTGACTTGACGATCATCTCAACGGGGAATCTCGGAGACGACCCCATTGACATCTGAAGTCACGTCCAGTCCAGAGGGGGTACGGAAGGCTGATGTCCTCCCCTCAGCATCAGTCGTGAATTTAAAGTTAACAATTCGCTTTGCTTGTCACACGTACATCGAAACACACAGTGAAATGGGTCGTTGCGCGTCAATCACCAACACAGTCTGAGGATTGTCCTGGGCGCTGGCCACAAATGCTGACACACTTCTGGTACCAACGTAGCATGCTCGAAACTTACTAACCCCAACCTATACATCTTCGGAATGGGGGAGGAAACCGGAACATCCGGAGGAAAATCATGCAGTCACAGGAAAAATCTGCAAACTTAAATACAGCAGCAGGAATTGACCCCTGGCGTTACACTAACTGTTGGGCTACCGTGCCACCTGAATTGTATGGATTTTTACAACAATCCTGTAAAAATGTCACCGTCACTGATGCTCGTGTTTAAGTCTGGATTTACTTGATATTTCAAGTTACATCCTGAGTCGTTGGTGATAAGGTTCAAACTCTTGTGACAGTTTTAACTAGCTGGACCCATTTTTCCCCGGACTGGGGAATCAAGAACTAATCGATATAAAGTGAGAAGGAAAGGATTTAACAGGAATTTTCACACAGGGGGTGGTCAGCCATAGGAAGTATTTCCCGGGAAAGCAACAGCTAAAAGGAGGGGGCATAATGTTAAGAGATTGGAGGAAATTACGGGGGGTTGTCAGAGGTAGATTTTTACACAGAGAGTGGAGAGTGCGTGGAACGCTTTGTAAGGATGGTGGTAAGACAGAAACAAAATGTTGTAACTGCTCATTAACTTTTTTTTTAAACTTTTTTTTATTTTTATTGAACACAAACAAAAACAGAAGCACTAAACATATGCTAACAAAGCCAGGGAATCACGCATAAGCAGCAACAAATATATAACTATTAACTTCAAATAAACGAGAAAATCCACTCTAAATAGACAGAAGGAACTATATCTAAGAGGAGTCACAAAACAGAAACATTTACAGAGATAATCCGAAACATTAACAGATTTGTACAGTCTTTACAGCTTTCTGGTTATGGGAAGTTTTCAGAGTATTAACGTGTAGTTTGAAGTCTGACATAAAAATATAAATGAAGGTTTCTTATTGATGTACTTGCAATTATGGCTATAAAATTTGCTGTAAATTAACACAAGATTTATGATAAAGAAATTATCCCTATGAGAATTGCTGTTATTAGTAAACCCAAATTAGACATTTAAAAAAAAAGTAAAATCCACATTAATATATTGATCTATAAATTGACAAACATCAACACAAAATGTTTTAACACATTCACAATCCCAAAACAGATGAAATAGATCCTCTGAATATAAACCACAAAAAGAAGTTAGTTTCAATATCAGAATTAAACCCCAACAAATAAACATTGCTTGGATAATATCTATGTATAATTTTAAATGAAATTTCATTAATTTTATTCCTCAATAAAAATTTATTAAATAGGCCCCAAATACTCCTCCACCTCAGATTCCTCAAGCAACTATTCCAAAAACTAGCAGCCGTAGGAATAGAAGTAATGTATTTTTGAAACAAACTTCTAATACCTCTATTATTTTTCTTAAAAGACGGAGGAAAACATATCTTTCCTACAGCTGCACTGGATGGATCCAAGCTGGCTAATTCAACTACCAAATATGATGTATTTCTAAACAACATAATTACACCAGAGGGAATTGCATCCATAACAACAGCAAATTCTTTTGGAGTCACAGGAAATTCAAAGGTGGATAAAAACTCAGTATAACTCAATAAAGTACCACTTAAATAACTGTTTAACTAACAAAATATTATTATCAAACCAATCTCTATAAAACAGAAGATTTATTCTTATAAGTTATGTTGTGGTTATTCCAGATAAAGTAACTATGTGGAGAAAAATTGTGTTTGTAAATGAAAGACCAAGATAAAAGCATCTGTTTATGAAACTGAGATAAACAGAGAGGAACTTTGTCTATTTTGTAATTACATAAAAGAAAAAAAATTCAATCCACCAACCTGGGAAAAGACAAAAGAAGGAAAACAATTCCATATAGAAGTGGGATTATGTAAAAATTGTTTCATCCAATTAATTTTGAAAGTATTATTAAGACTGTGAAAATTAAGAGAATTTAGACCCCCCCCTTGTCATAACTATTCATGACAGCAGATTTTTTTAATATAATAAACTTTGTTTTTGCATAAGAAGTTAAACAACATGGCGTCTGTGAATTTACAGATTTTTTTATCGACGTTTAAAGGGAGAGTTATATATGTAATCCTGGAAAGACCTTCCGCTTTACAAAGCAAAACCCGGCCTTTCAAAGATAAATCCCTTTGAAACCACTGGTTTAATCTTTTTTTTGGTTTTGTCTACAAGAGGTTGAAAATTATCATTAACTTAAAAAATGTTGTCGGCTGAAGTTGCTCGTTTCGACCTTCTCAAGGGCAGTAAATGTTCTTCCAGCTGCCGACGCCCACATTCTGGACACAATAAATTCTTGGTGGATAGCAGAAGACCAGGCAGCATCTAATTTCCCTCGAGATCGACGTTTTGGGCCGAGACCCTTCATCAGGACCCCTCTGTCTCGGTCCGAAACGTCGACAGGGCTTCTTCCTATAGATGTTGCCTGGCCTGCTGTGTTCCACCAGTATTTTGTGTGTGTTGCTTGAATTTCCAGCATCTGCTGATTTCCTCGTGTTTGCCACAATAAATTCTGGTGCCGGTTCCCAGCAATTACATTTTGTTTCTGCTCCTCCTGCAGTACCGGTTTTCAGCAGCAGGGGGCGGTCCTGCACCGTGAAACTGACCTTTGGCCGCTCGCCATCCCCGCCCTCTGGTTGAAAGCGGTACTGCAATACACTAAATTTCCTCCCAGTAGATCCGGAAAAAAAATGAAAAATAAATATACAAATACTGTTGCATTGTGAGAATTATAAAAATAAGTAGTTCTAATTAGGATAATGGTAAAACAGCAATACTCTCGCGGCTGAAAGCTTTGTAAAGAGATTGTTTCCGGGTTGCGAGGTTTTAGTTCCGTTCTTTCTGTCCAGTGCGCATGTGTGTATACGTCCCATTGTGCACCGGCCCTCGAAAAGACCGGAAGTAAAACTCTGCAACCCGGAAGCAACCTCTATTTACAAACACCTTTACGGAGCGGGGGTATTGCTATATCACCATTATCCTAATTTGTATAACTTATCGTTATAATGCTCACTTCACAATACTTCTCGGCCTTTAATTTCTAACATTCTCCAAATGGAAATAATGGGGAAACATAAAACGGTGGTGTGATTATCTTGCGAACCGCAGAAACTTATACTAGTGTCTCAGTAACGATTTACCAATCAAAACACCTGAAAAACGTGGCAGGTTCAACATTCAGTCTAACAAAGGAAACTGTCCATTCAAATATTAAGTCTGTCAGGAGGTTTGCGAGGGCGCTGTGTTGCAACAGATGAACATTATGAAATCTAAGTATGTAGCTGTCTTACTGACAGACACCTCACAGATTGTCTCAGACTGGCTGTGTGTAGTTATGAGTCAAATCTCAGGGAACTAGCAGAAAGTATTCAGCCCCAGTCACCACACTGAGAGCAACAGCCAATTTTTATTCATTTATTTCTGGTGTTGAAATAAAATTAAATAATGAAACAATTAAAGGTGGTGTAATGTGAGTATTATAAAAATAAGTACTTCTAATTATGATCATTTTAAAATAGCAATACTCCCGCTACGGAAAGCTGTTTGTAAAGAGAGGTTTACAAACAGCAGCTGAACACTGCAAAAGGCAAAGGAACATTGGCCATTGGTGTATAGATTTGTTTTGTGATTGAGGAAACAGTTCTGACTGGGCTGAATGCAGCTGGAAGTTGCAGAGTTTCACCAGTTCTAATCAGTCAAATTCATACAAGTACCACATTTCCATCAGATAAAAGAGCAATTACATAAGATAACATACCAAAAGCTTGACTGTTGTTTGAATGGAAATTATGAAAAGGCTTTTCACTCTGCAGAGCTATTTTAATGTATTCAGTCGAAGCAAGAGGCGGAGAGGGAAGAGTTAAAAGAAGCTCAGAGAGAAGTGTTTTTTAACTGATCAGGGCAAAGAGGCTAGACTGCGCAAGCGCGTGAAAGTTGGCCTCTGAGAACAGCGGGGGAATTTAAAAAGCGAGCAGAGGCTGAGTACGAGCTTCACTCCAGGTGAGGTAAGGCCGAGTAGGCTCCTTTAATTAATCTAATTAGCTTAGGAGTAGGTAATGGAGGCAGCAGTTAGGGCAGTTGAGTGCTCCGTTTGCAGTATGTGGGAAGTCAGGGCGAGCTCAGCTGTCTCTGATGACTACACCTGCGACAGGTGCATCCAGCTGCAGTTCCTGACAAACCGTGTTAGGGAACTTGAGCTGGAGCTGGATGAACTTCGGATCATTCGGGAGGCAGAAATAGACAGGAGTTTCAGGGAGATAGTCACCCCTAGGAGTCTGGAGACAGGTAGTTGGGTGACTGTCAGGAGAAGGAAGGGGAATAGACAGGAAGAGCAGAGCACCCTTGTGGCCCTTCCCATGAACAATAAGTATACCGTTTTGGATACTGTTGGTGGGGACGACCTACCAGGGACAAGTTGCAGTGGTTGCGTCTCTGACACCGAGAATGGACCCTCATCTCAGAAGGGGAGGGAAAAGAGGAGAGCAGCAGTGATAGGAAATTCGATAGTTAGGGGGACAGATAGGAGGTTCGATAATCCTGGATGGTCTGTTGCCTCCCTGGTGCCAGGGTCTGCGATACCTTGGATCTAGTTCTCAGTATTCTCAAGAGGGAGGGTGAGCAGCCGGATGTCATGGTCCATGTAGGGACCAGTGATGTGGGTAGGAAGAGTGAGGAGGTCCTGAAAGGTGAGTTTAGGGAGCTAGGTGCCAAGTTAAAGAACAGGACCACCAGGATAGCAATCTCAGGATTGCTACCAGTGCCACGTGCAGGTGGGTTTAGAAATAGTAAGATAGTGCAGATCAACACGTGACTGAAGGCATAGTGCAGGAGGGAGGGCTTCAGATTTATAGATAATTGGGCAGTTTTCCAGGGAAAGTGGGACCTGTTCCGGCAAGACGGTTTACATCTGAACTGGAGGGGGGCAAATATTCTTGCAGGTAGGTTTGCTAGAGAGGCTCCAGTGGATTTAAACTAAATATGAGGGGGGAGGGGAACCAGAGTGTAGGAACAGAAGGAAGAAAATGAAGACAGTAAAGTTCTTCGTACTGTTAGAGATAATCAGAGAGGAAGAGATGGAGAATTTCTTAAATGCATTTATTTTAATGCTAGGAGCATTGTAAGAAAGGTGGATGAGCTTAGAGCATGGATTGGTACCTGGAAATATGATGTTGTAGCTATTAGTGAAACATGGTTGCAGGAGGGGTGTGACTGGCAACTAAATATTCCTGGATTTTGTTGCTTCAGGTGTGATAGCATCTCCAACACCATCACACTGAGCACGGGGGCTCCCCAGGGCTGTGTGCTCAGTCCACTGCTGTTCACTCTGCTGACTCACGACTGTGCTGCAACACACAGCTCGAACCACATCAGCAAGTTCGCCGATGACACAACCGTGGTGGGTCTCATCAGCAAGAACGACGAGTCAGCTTACAGAGAGGAGGTGCAGCGGCTAACAAACTGGTGCAGAGCCAACAATCTGTCTCTTAATGTGAACAAAAGAGATGGTTGTTGACTTCAGGAGGGCACGGAGCGACCACTCCCCCCTGAACATCGATGGCTCCTCGGTAGAGATCGTAAATAGCACCAAATTTCTTGGTGTTCACCAGGCGGAGAATCTCACCTGGTCCCTCAACACCAGCTCTATAGCAAAGAAAGTTCAGCAGCATCTCTAGTTTTTGCAAAGGCTGAGGAAAGCCCATCTCCCACCCCCCATCCTCATCACATTCTACAGGGGTTATATTGAGAGCGTCCTGAGCAGCTGCATCACTGCCTGGTTCGGAAATTGTACTATCTCGGATCACAAGACCCTGCAGCGGATAGTGAGGTCAGCTGAGAATATCATCAGGGTCTCTCTTCCTGCCATCATGGACATTTACACTACACGCTGTATCCGCAAAGGAAACAGCATTATGAAGGATCCCATGCACCCCTCATACAATCTCTTCTCCCTCCTGCCATCTGGGAAAAGGCTCCGAAGCATTTGGGCTCTTACGACCAGACTATATAACAGTTTCTTCCCCCAAGCTATCAGACTCCTCAATACCCAAAGCCTGGACTGACACCTTGCCCTACTGTCCTATTTATTATTTATTGTAATGCCTGCACTGTTTTTGTGCACTTTATGCAGTCCAGTGTAGGTCTGTAGTCTAGTATAGCTTTCTCTGTGTTGTTTTTTTTTTGTGTAGTTCAGTCTAGTTTTTGTACTGTGTCATGTAACACCATGGTCCTGAAAAACATTGTCTCATTTTTACTATGCACTGTACCAGCAGTTATGGTCGAAATGACAGTAAAAGTTGAATTGACTTGATAGAATCGGAAGGACAAGAGGGGAAGGTGTTGCATTGCTTGTCAGTGAAAATATTACAGCGGTGCTCTGGCAGGATAGATTAGAGGGCTCTTCTAGGAAGGCTATTTGGGTGGAATTGAGGAATGGGAAAGGTGTAGTAACACATAGGGGTGTGTTATAGACCACCTAATGGGGAACGAGAATTGGAGGAGCAAATTTGCAAGGAGATAGCAGATATTTGTAGTAAGCACAAGGTTGTGATTGTGGGAGATTTTAATTTTCCACACATAGACTGGGAAGCCCATACTGTAAAAGGGCTGGATGGTTTGGAGTTTGTAAAATGTGTGCAGGATAGTTTTTTGCAGCAATACATAGAGGTACTGACGAGAAAAGGGGCAGTGTTGGATCTCCTGTTAGGGAATGAGATAGGTCAGATGACGGAGGTATGTGTTGGGGAGCACTTCAGGTCCAGTGATCACAATGCCATTAGTTTCAGTATAATTATGGAGAAGGATAGGACTGGACCCAGGGTTGAGATTTTTGATTGGAGAAAGGCTAACTTTGAGGAGATGCGAATGGATTTAGGAGGAGTGGATTGGGACAATTTGTTTTATGGGAAGGATGTAATAGAGAAATGGAGGTCATTTAAAGGTGGAATTTTGAGGGTACAGAATTTTTATGTTCCTGTTAGGTTGAAAGGAAAGGTTAAAAGTTTGAGAGAGCCATGGTTTTCAAGGGATATTGGAAACTTCATTAGGAAAGAGAGAGAGATCTACAATAAATATAGGCAGAATGGAGTAAATGAGGTGCTCAAGGAATATAAAGAATGTAAAAAGAATCTTAAGAAAGAAATTAGAAAAACTAAAAGAAGATACTAGGTTGCTTTGGCAAGTAAGGTGAAAATAAATCTGAAGAGTTTCTACAGTTATATTAATAGCAAAAGGATACTGAGGGATAAAATTGGTCCCTTAGAGAATCAGAGTGGACAGCTATGTGTGGAGCCGGAAGAGATGGGGGAGATTTTGAACAATTTATTTTCTTCGGTATTCGCTAAGGAGAAGGATATTGAATTGTGTAAGGTAAGTGAAACAAGTAGGGAAGTTATGGAAACTATGACGATTAAAGAGGAGGAAGTACTGGCACTTTTAGGGAATATGAAAGTGGAAAAATCTCCAGGTCCTGACAGGATATTCCCTAGGATCTTGAGGGAAGTTAGTGTACAAATAGCAGGGGCTCTGACAGAAATATTTAAAATGTCATTAGAAACGGGGATGGTGCTGGAGGATTGGAGTATTGCTCATGTGGTTCCATTGTTTAAAAAGGGTTCTAAGAGTAAACCTAGCAATTATAGACTGGTCAGTTTGACGTCAGTGGTGGGCAAATTAATGGAAAGTATTCTTAGAGATGGTATATATAATTATCTGGATAGACAGGGTCTGATTAGGAACAGTCAACATGGATTTGTAAGTGGAAGGTCATGTTTGACAAATCTTATTGAATTCTTTGAAGAGGTTACAAGGAAAGTTGACGAGGGTAAAGCAGTGGATATAGTCTATATGGACTTCAGTAAGGCCTTTGACAAGGTTCCACATGAAAGGTTTAGTTCGGAAGGTTCAATCATTAGGTATTAATATTGAAGTAGTAAAATGGATTCAACAGTGGCTGGATAGGAGATGCCACAGAGTAGTGGTGGATAACTGTTTGTCAGGTTGGAGGCCGGTGACTGGTGGTGCACCTCAGGGATCTGTACTGGGTCCAATGTTGTTTGTCATATACATTAATGATCTGGATGATGGGGTGGTAAATTGGATTAGTAAGTATGCAGATGATACTAAGGTAGGTGGCGTTGTGGATAATTAAGTAGTTTTTCAAAGCTTGCAGAGAGATTTAGGCCAGTTAGAAGAGTGGGCTGAATGATGGCAGATGGAGTTTAATGCTGATAAGTGTGAGGTGCTACATTTTGGTAGGAATAATCCAAATAGGACATACATGGTAAATGGTAGGGCATTGAAGAATGCAGTAGAACAGAGTGATCTAGGAATAATGGTGCATAGTTCCCTGAAGGTGGAATCTCATGTGGATATGGTGGTGAAGAAAGCTTTTGGTATGCTGTCCTTTATAAATCAGAGCATTGAGTATAGGAGTTGGGATGTAATGTTAAAATTGTACAAGGCATTGGTGAGGCCGAATTTGGAGTATTGTGTACAGTTCTGGTCACCAAGTTATAGGAAAGATATCAACGAAATAGAGTGAGTACAGAGGAGATTTACTAGAATGTTACCTGGGTTTCAGCACCTAAGTTACAGAGAAAGGTTGAGCAAGTTAGGTGTTTATTCAGTGGAGCATAGAAGGTTGAGAGGGGACTTTATAGAGGTAATTAAAATAATGAGGGGGATAGATAGAGTTGACGTTGATAGGCTTTTTCCATTGAGAGTAGTGGAGATTCAAACAAGAGGACATGAATTGAGAGTTAGGGGGCAAAAGTTTAGGGATAACACGAGGGAGAATTTCTTTACTCAGAGAGTGGTAGCTGTGTGGAATGAGCTTCCAGTAGAAATGGTAGAGGCAGGTTCGCTATTGTAATTTAAAGTAAAATTGGATAGGTATATGGACAGGAAAGGAATGGAGGGTTATGGGCTGAGTGCAGGTCAGTGGAACTAGGTGAGAGTAAGCATTTGGCATGGACTAGAAGGGCCAAGATGGCCTGTTTCCGTGCTGTAATTGTTATATGGTTATATGGTTGTTTCTGGGGTTGCAGGGTTTTACTTCCGGTCTTTTCTGCCCGGTACGCATGTGTGTGTCAAAACAATTTAGTAGGTTGACCTTGCCTTTCACTAAGGCCGAAGTAGGGGATCTTGGGCTTAAAAGGGTTGGTGACCACTACCCTAGAGGGAGCTGAGTGAAAGAGAAGGGGTGAGAGGGGAAACAGAATAGGCAATGGCAAAGAGAGATAACGAGGAGGTGAAATTACCGAAAGTTAGAGAAATTGATGGTGCTGAGTTCCTCTAGCATTTTGTATATGTTGCTTCGGATTTCCAACATCTGCAGAATTTCTTGTGTAGACAGATCGATGTCATGCTACAAAGCTAGAGGCTGCCCAGAACGAATATAATAACAAATATATTTAATATCAAATAATAGCAAATAATATCAAAGAGGATACTAAAAGCTGTTTCAAGTATATAAAGAGTAAAAGACAGGTGAGAGTAGATATAGGACTGATAGAAAATGTTGCTGGAGAAATTGTAATGGGAGATAAGGAGATGGCAGAGGAACTGAACGTGTATTTTGCATCAGTCTTCACTGAGGAAGACATCAGCAATATACCGGACATTCAAAGGTGTCAGGGAAGAGAAATATGCGCAGTCACAATTATGACAGAGAACGTACTCAGGAAGCTGAATAGTCTAAGGGTAGATAAATCTCCCAGACCAGATGGAGTGCACCCTCGTGTTCTGAAGGGAGTAGCAGTGGAGATTGCGGAGGCATTAGCAATGATCTTTCAAAAGTCGATAGATTCTGGCCTGGTTCCGGAGGACTGGAAGATTGCAAATGTCACTCTGCTATTTAAGAAGGGAGCAAGGAAGCAAAAAGGAAATTATAGGCCTGTTAGCTTGACATCGGTGGTTGGGAAGATGTTGGAGTCGATTGTCAAGGATGAGGTTACAGAGTACCTGGAGGCATATGACAAGATAGGCAGAACTCAGCATGGTTTCCCTAAAGGAAAATCCTGCCTGACAAACCTAGTGCAATTTTTTTGAGGAAATTACAAGTAAGCTAGATGAGGGAAATGCAGTGGATGTTGTGTATTTGGATTTTCAGAAGGATTTGACAACGTGCCGCACATGAGGCTGCTAAACAAGATAAGAGCTCATGGAATTATGGGAAAGTTACATACATGGATAGAGCATTGGTTGATTGGCAGGAAACAGAGAGTGGGAATAAAGGGATCCCATTCTGGTTGGCTGCCGGTTACCAGTGGTGTTCCACAGGGTTCCGTGTTGGGGCTGCTTCTTTTTACGTTGTATATCAACGATTTGGATTGTAGAATAGATGGCTTTGTGGCTAAGTTTTCTGGTGATACAAAGATAGGTGGCGAGGCCGGTAGTGCTGAGGAAACAGAGAGTCTGCAGAGAGACTTGGATAGATTGGGGGAATGGGAAAAGAAGTGGCAAATGAATTACAATGTCAGAAAGTGTATGGTCATGCACTTTGGGAGAAGAAATAAACGGGCAGACTATTATTTAAATAAGGAGAGAATTCAAAGTTCTGTGATGCAACGGGACTTGGGAGACCTCGTGCAGGATACCCTTAAGGTTAACCTCCAGGTTGATTCTGTGAAGAAGGCGAATGCAATGTTGGCATTCATTTCTAGAGGAATAGAGTATAGGAGCAGGGATATGATGTTGAGGCTCTATAAGGCACTGGTAAGATCTCACTTGGAGTACTGTGTGCAGTTTTGGGCTCCTTATTAAAGAAAGGATGTGCTGACATTGGAGAGGGTTCAGAGAAGATTCACTAGAATGATTCCGGGAACGAGAGGATTAACACATGAGGAACGTTTGAGCGCACTTGGACTGTACTCCTTGGAGTTTAGAAGAATAAGGGGGGACCTCATAGAAACATTTTGAATGTTGAAAGGCATGGACAGATTGGATGTGACAAAGTTGTTTCCCATGGTGGGGGAGTCTAGTATGAGAGGACGTGACTTGAGGATTGAAGGGCGCCCATGCAGCACAGAGATGCGAAAACATTTTTTTAGCCAGAGGGTGGTGAATCTGTGGAATTTGTTGCCACGGGTGGCAGTGGAGGGCAAGTCATTGGGTGTATTGAAGCCAGAGATTGATAGGTATCTGAGTAATCAGGGAATCAAAGGTCATGGTGAGAAGGCAGGGGAATGGGACTAAAGGGGAGATTGGATCAGCTCATGATGAAATGGCGGAGCAGACTCGATGGGCCGAATGGCCGACTTCTGCTCCTTTGTCTTATGGTCTGATTGTTTAATATGAGGTGCTCTTCCTCCAACTTGAGTGTGGTCTCATTGTAGCAGTTGAGGAGGCCATTTACTGACATGTCAGAATGGGAATGGGAAGTCCCATTGAAATACGAGGCCACCGGGATATTCTGGGTTTTTTACAACAGATGGAATGAAGTGCTTGACAAAGCATTCTCCCAGTCTATTAGAAGCCACACCAGGAGCACTCAATACAGTTGATGACCCTGAAGCTCCAGTGTTGTCAGTGACAGATGGTACCCTGACAGTGGAGAAATTCGATCACCTCTTCTCGCTAAAAACATTGTTGAAAGAAACTTATGTTGCCATTAAGCAAGGTAAAACTTGTACAGTTTCCTTTGTCCTTGCACCGTTAAATAATAATTAGAAGAAAAAAATGACTTTCAATCATAATATCATTTGGGGGGGGGATTGACCTTGGTCTAAGATTGTATCTCAGGGGAAGCGTGGACATCTTAACTAATCTGGTAAAGATTCTGGCACCAAACTCCTGCATCCTCAACCCATTCACACCGAGCAAACACAAAATATGAGTATGAATTCCACTTCAGAACTAAGGCTGAGGTAGGGATCTTGGGCTTAAAAAGGTTGGCGGCCACTAGACATTAAGAAAGAGGATATGCTGGAGGTTTTGAAAATTATTAAGTTAGGTAAGTCACCGGGATCGGATGAGATAAACACCAGCCTACTGTGGGAGGTGAGGGAGGAGATTACAAAGCCTCTTGTGATGACCTTTGGTCATCAATAGGGACGAGGGGTTCCAGAGGATTGGAGGGTTGCAAATGCTGTTCCTTTATTCAAGAAAGGGAGTAGAGATAGCCCAGGAAATTATAGACCAGTGAGTCTGACCAGTGATGGGCAAGTTGTTGGAGCAGATCCTGAAAGGCAGGGTTTATGGGCATTTGGAGAGACCTACAGTAGTCTAATTGGGGATAGTCAGCATGGCTTTGTCAAAGACAGGTTTTGCCTTACAAACCTGATTGAATTCTTTGAGCAAGTAAAAAAAAAACAAATTGATGAAGGAAAGAGCAGTGGATGTAGTGTATACGGATTTCAGTAAGGGATTTGATAAGATTCCCCATGCGAGGCTCCTTCAGAAAGTCAGGAGGCATGGGATCCAAGGAGACCTTGATTTATAGATCCAGAATTGGCTTGCCCACAGAAGGCAAAAGGTGGTTGTAGATGGTCTGTATTCTGCATTGAGGTTGGTGACCAGTGGTGTTCTGCAGTGATCTGTTCTGGGACCCCTCCTCTTTGTAATTTTTATAAATGACCTGAATGAAGTGTCACCCGGTTTGGATATGGCCCAAGGCCGAAAGCAGACGGGTAGCAAAGCGTTGCTGTGCTGTGTCCAAGTCTCGACAAGCACTGCGACGGAATGAATGGAGTTAAATGCCGTCACAATGGAATAATAATCAGCTGACACGTGCAAATCCACAAGTGCAATTTCTGTATCTGCTGCTTTGCCGAATCCGTGGTTGTGACAGGGTCCCCTTCTCTAGGCACAACAGACCTGTGTCCGCTGGGAGTGCTGGATCAGCGACTTGTCCAAGATGTCCTTCACCGGGATCCAAGTGAGTTCTTCTGGGCCAAACCCTTCCCATCCACAAGGTACTGGACATTACCACCTACCCAGCGAGATGCCAGGAGGCGTCGCACAGTATTGACAAGGGAACCGTCTACCAGGCGGGGAGGAGGGGGAGGTGGGGTGACTGGGGCCAGGGAGAGGTAGTAACCGGCTTGAGCTGGGAAACATGGAATACTGTGTAGATCTTCAGTGATCCTGGCAGATGTAATCTATAGGACACCCTGCTGACAGCCTTTTCCACTACAAATGGTCCCACGTAGCGTGGTGAAAATATCCGGCTCTTGATTTCCAGGGAAGATCCCTTGATGCCAACCAGACCTCCGGCTCTGGCTTGAACGGGCTCACCTGTCGACGGAGTTGATCAGCCTTCCGGGAATGTTATTTCTGGGTGCGCAGCTGAGAAGCCCTGGCCCGTCTCCAGGTGCATTTGTGGCGCTGGATCAGCCATTCAGCAGCAGGAACTCCTACGAAACCCAATTTCCCTCAGGATCAATAATGTCTGTCTGTCTGTCTGTCAACCTCCTGTCGCAACCATGGATTTGGCAAAGCAGTAGATACGGAAACTGTACTTGTGAATATGCACATGTCAGCTAATCGTTATTCCATCGTGATAGTATTAAACTCCATTTATTCCATCGCAGTGCTTGTTGAGACTTGCTGTCACCCGGTTTGGATGTGGCCCAAGTGCGGAGTGAGAGCCACTGACGCAGGTCGATAGTTCACAGACTTCAATGCGAACAGTGTTAAAGGGAAAAGAAAACAATAAACGCTAGGCCAAACAGGGCCGTTAACTAAAACTCTCAATTGGAAAACGAAGCCCACACTCCGGCTGAAAAGAACAACTCAATATAAAAGGAATACCACTAGTCTTCAGAGTCATTGACTCGACTGTCCCATTTCTCAGGCAAGGCCGAAAGCAGACGGGCAGCGAAGTGTTACTGTGCTGTGTCCAAGTCTTGACAAGCACTACAATGGAATGAATGGAGCTAAATACTACCACAATGAAATAATAATTAGCTGACACGTGCATATTCACAAGCGCAATTGCCGTATGAGGCTATCGTACGAAATATGAGACTATCAGGCAGGAACTTGGAAGCAGAATTGGAAACATGTTCTCAGGAAAACGTATGGAAGAAATGTGGCAAATGTTCAGGGGATATTTGTGTGGGGTGCTGAGTAGGTACGTTCTAATGAGACAGGGAAAGGATGGTAGGGTACAGCAACCGTGGTGCACAAAGTCTGTTGTAAATCTAGTCAAGAAGAAAGAAGAGCTTACGAAAGGTTCAAAAAACCAGGTAATGATAGAGATCTAGAAGGTTATAATGCTAGCAGGAAGGAGCTTAAGAATGAAATTAGGGGAGCCAGAAGGGGTCATGAGAAGGCCTTGGTGGGAAGGATTAAGGAAAACCCCAAGACATTCTACAAGTATGTGAAGAGCAAGAGGATAAGACATGAGAGAATTGGACCAATCTAGTGTGACAGTGGAAAAGTGTGTATGGAACCAGAGGAGATAGCAGAGGTGCTTAATGAATGCTTTGTTTCAGTATTCACTATGGAAAAGGATATTGGTGATTGTAGGGTTGACTTACAGTGGACTGAATAGCTTGAGCTTGTAGATATTAAGGAAGAGGAAGTGCTGGAGCTTTTGCAAAGCACCAAGTTGGATAAGTCACTGGGAACAGACGAGATGTACCCCAGGCTACTGTGTGAAGCGAAGGAGGAGATTGCTGAGCCTCTGGCAGTGATCTTTGCATCATCACTGGGGACAGGAGAGACTCTGGAGGATTTGAGAGTTCTGGATGATGTTCCCTTATTCAAGAAAGGGAGTAGAGATAGCTCAGGAAATTATAGTCTTCAGTGGTTGGTAAGTTGATGGAGAAGATCCTGAGAGGCAAGACTTATGAACATTTGGAAAGGCATAATATGATTAGGAATAGTCGGCATGGCTTTGCCAAAGGCAGGTCATGCCTTACGAGCCTGATTGTATTTTTTGAGGATGTGACTAAACACATTGATGAAGGAAGAGCAGTAGAGGTAGTGTATATGGATCTCAGCAAGGCATTTGACAAGGTACCACATGCAAGGCTTATTAAGAAAGTAAGGAGACATGGGATCCAAGGGGACATTGCTTTGTGGATCCAGAACTGGCTTGCCCACAGAAGGCAAACAGTGGATGTAGATGGGTCATATTCTGCATGGAAGTTGGTGATCAATGGTGTGCCTCAGGGATCTGTTCTGGGACCCTGCTCTTTGTGATTTTTATAAATGACCTGGATGGGGAAGTGGAGGGATGACACAAAGGTTGGAGTTGTTGTGGATAGCGTGGAGGGCTGTCAGAGGTTACAGCAGGACATTGATTGGATGCAAAACTGGGCTGAGAAGTGGCAGATGGAGTTCAACCAAGATAAGTGTGAGGTTGTTCATTTTGGTTGGTCAAATATGATGGCAGAATATAGCACTAATGGTAAGACTCTTGGCAGTGTGGAGGATCAGAGGGATCTTTGGGTCTGAGTCCATAGGACACTCAAAGCAGTTGCGCAGGTTGACTCTGTGGTTAAGAAGGCGTACAGTGCATTGATCTTCATCAATCATGGGATTGAGTTTAAAAGCTGAGAGGTAATATTGCAGCTATATAGGACCCTGGTCAGTCCCCACTTGGAGTACTGTGCTCAGTTCTGGTTGGCTCACTACAGGAAGGATGTGGAAACCATAGAAGGGATGCAGAGGAGATGTACAAGGATGTTGCCTGAATTGGGGAGTACGTCTTATCAGAACAGGTAGAGTGAACTCGATCTTTTCTGCTTGGAGCAATAGAGGATGAGAGGTGACCTGATAGAGGTGTACATGATGAGAGGCACTGATCGTGTGAATAGTAAGAGGCTTTTCCCCAGGGCTGAAATGGCTAACACGGAGGGGCATAGTTTAAGGAGCTTGGACATAGGTACCGAGGGGGTGTCAGGGGTTGGTTTTCCACACAGAGAGTGGTGGGTGCATGAAGTGAACTGCCGGTGGTGGTGCTGGAAGCAGATACAACAGGATATCTTAAGAGCCTCTCGGATAGGTACAAGGAGCTGCTAAAAATCGAGGGTTATGCGGTGTGGCAGGGAAATTGTAGGCAGTCTCTAGAGTGGGTTACATGGTCGGCACAACATTGTGGGCCGAAGGGCCTGTAATGAGCTGTAGATTTCTATGTTCTATGTATATAATAGTTACATTGTACTGCTGCCACAAAGTTAACAAAATTCACAACATAAACCTGATTCTGATACTGCTGCTGGCAAACAAATTCAATGTTACACTGTAAGTCAATGATAATGACCCTGATTCCGATTCTGACTCACTGGATATCTCCCTTTCACTGGGGGTTGAAAATGAAGCTGAAAGCAACAATGAGGAGGAACACTGTACATTGACCTTTATTGCAAAAGGATTTGAATCCGGATCAAACTTAAACTACGTTAGTGTAATTATGAAAAAAATTACATAATTCAAACATGTTTTCTGATGGGATAACGAGGAAGAGGGTTCCTCACATCAGAGCAGGACTGCACAGGGGTGAAGTCAGGAAGTTTCTCTGCCTCTCTGACTGAGTAATCCCAGTGTGTCCAACATCTCACAACGTCACGTTGCCTCCGGATCGACCTTTTTATTGTGAAGATAGTTTGTATGCAGTTTAAATTATTTGAATAAGAGTTCATCAAGAGTTATACTTAACCACTTTTCACTTCCTGCCCGACACGTCTATGTATACCCCGGCCCTTTCTGTTCCCCTCAGTTCAGTCTGTCCACTGCTCTGAAGAGCATCAGGAATAGAAGCAAGAGGAGGCCATTCCGCCCCTCACACCTGCTGTCCTATTAAATAACATCAACATCACTTCCCTGTGCTGATGTCATTTCCACGATTTCCCTTATTGAAAAATCTAACCATCTCTCCTGAACATACTGGCTCTCCAAACATCCACCGGCCCCACACCACTCCCAGCTCGAAATGTTCACCTGCTTGGTAAATTAATTTATCATCATCAGAATTGTCGTCCGCTCACTGTGACCCCTCCTTCTAGATGTCCTGAGAAACCAGAAACATCAGCCCTGCATCTTCCCTGTGAAGTTAGGAAAAAGTCTGTAAGATTCAGTTTGATGGCTAGATGTTCTTCTAAATTATGGTTTGTGTGATTTGGTCATAGACAGTCCCACAAAAGTTGAAAATTCACTCACTCTCTCCACCTCTCCCCACCACACACACACAGAGCTGGGTTGAGGCACAGAGAAATTACCCACTGACTCCTCCTCACTTTCCCCAGCCTCCCCTCTAACTCTCCAAACCTTGATCCTCCCTCTGACTCTTCCCTACCCCTCAATCACCATTCAGACTCCCTGAGACCCTCTCTCCCACATCTCCACATCCTGCCTCTTCCTCCTGCATTCCCCACACAGACCCTCTCTCCCACATCTCCACATCCTGCCTCTTCCTCCTGCATTCCCCACACAGACCCTCTCTCCCACATCTCCACATCCTGCCTCTTCCTCCTGCATTCCCCACACAGACCCACATCTCCACATCCTGCCTCTTCCTCCTGCATTCCCGACACAGACCCTCACTTCCACATCTCCACATCCTACCTCTTCCTTCTGCATTCCCCACACAGACCCTCTCTCCCACATCTCCACATCCTGCCTCTTCCTCCTGCATTCCCGACACAGACCCTCACTTCCACATCTCCACATCCTACCTCTTCCTTCTGCATTCCCCACACAGACCCTCTCTCCCACATCTCCACATCCTGCCTCTTCCTCCTGCATTCCCGACACAGACCCTCACTTCCACATCTCCACATCCTACCTCTTCCTCCTGCATTCCCCACACAGACCCTCTCTCCCACATCTCCACATCCTGCCTCTTCCTCCTGCATTCCCCACACAGACCCTCTCTCCCACATCTCCACATCCTGCCTCTTCCTCCTGCATTCCCGACACAGACCCTCACTTCCACATCTCCACATCCTACCTCTTCCTTCTGCATTCCCCACACAGACCCTCACTCCCACATCTCCACATCCTGCCTCTTCCTCCTGCATTCCCGACACAGACCCTCACTCCCACATCTCCACATCCTGCCTCTTCCTCCTGCATTCCCGACACAGACCCTCACTTCCACATCTCCACATCCTACCTCTTCCTTCTGCATTCCCCACACAGACCCTCACTCCCACATCTCCACATCCTGCCTCTTCCTTCTGCATTCCCCACACAGACCCTCACTTCCACATCTCCACATCCTACCTCTTCCTTCTGCATTCCCCACACAGACCCTCACTCCCACATCTCCACATCCTGCCTCTTCCTCCTGCATTCCCGACACAGACCCTCACTTCCACATCTCCACATCCTACCTCTTCCTTCTGCATTCCCCACACAGACCCTCTCTCCCACATCTCCACATCCTGCCTCTTCCTCCTGCATTCCCGACACAGACCCTCACTTCCACATCTCCACATCCTACCTCTTCCTCCTGCATTCCCCACACAGACCCTCTCTCCCACATCTCCACATCCTGCCTCTTCCTCCTGCATTCCCCACACAGACCCTCTCTCCCACATCTCCACATCCTGCCTCTTTCTCCTGCATTCCCGACACAGACCCTCACTTCCACATCTCCACATCCTACCTCTTCCTCCTGCATTCCCCACACAGACCCTCTCTCCCACATCTCCGCATCCTGCCTCTTCCTCCTGCATTCCCCACACAGACCCTCTCTCCCACATCTCCACATCCTGCCTCTTTCTCCTGCATTCCCGACACAGACCCTCACTTCCACATCTCCACATCCTACCTCTTCCTCCTGCATTGCCCACACAGACCCTCACTCCCACATCTCCACATCCTGCCTCTTCCTCCTGCATTCCCGACACAGACCCTCACTTCCACATCTCCACATCCTACCTCTTCCTCCTGCATTCCCCACACAGACCCTCACTCCCACATCTCCACATCCTACCTCTTCCTTCTGCATTCCCTCACAGACCCTCACTCCCACTCCACCCTTTGAGCCTTGGCACTCCCCCTCCTCTCTGCATCCTCCCTCACTCCACCTCCATACATTCCTCAACCCCTGTCCTTTCCACTCACTCACTCTCCAGCCTTGTGAACCCAATTCCATTTGCAAAAACCAGGGAGTGAAGGGTCAAAGGTCTTCACACACTCCTCCCAGTGTGGGTTTCTCTCTGCCCCTCTAACTCTCAGATTTCCAGTGCCCCGTTCTCTCCATCTGGGTCTGTGGGACACAGGATTCTGATAGCATATTGTTATCAAAACGATTTTAATGGAAGGTCTGGACTGGCAGCTCAGTGTTCTGGAGTACAGGTGCTACAGGAGTGATGGAGATGGAGGTAAGAGAGGAGGGGGTCATGATGTTGGATACAGATATCTTCACTGGAGAACTCAGGAATATTCCTGGGGGAATGTGCAGTGAGGCTCAATTGGTAGAAATTATAAGTAAGAGGGGTACAAACACAGTAACAATTTTCACTGCAGTACTTCAAGCGATAAAGCTGGGAGTGCATCCAGTGAGACTATATCGGTTGAAGTTATGAATAAAAGGAGGAGAACCATTCTTTGGGGATTTAATTATGAGACCAAAAATCAGTGGGAATTTGAGAGCCCAATTGTAGGGAGTTTGCAGATTACTGTAGGAATGTTAAAATTGCAATAAGAGGTGATTTCAACATCTTTAATATTGACTGGGACAGCCATTGTGCTGAGGGATTTGACAGGGCACAATTTACAAAATGTGTTCCTGAAAGTTCTGACAAGATATATGTAGATGGCCCAACTAGAGAAGGGATTCCCTTTGACCACCTCACAGTAAGTGAGGCTGGGAAAGTGGTTAATGTGTCAGTGGGAGAGCCTTCGCCCCAGTGAGCATCTTTCTATTCGTTTTGAAATAATTATGGAAAAACTGGACGAGTGATGAACGTGCATCTCCATGGAAAGCTGAGAAGTCTTCGACTCTCTGTCACTGATAGTGATTGCCCCTTTCCTGTTTCTGACTTCCACCCACACAGACACAATAGACCATCCCTCCATTACTTCCTCGTCTTCTGCAGCCGTGACACTATCCCTGATTAGCAATGCCACCTTGTTTGCCTCCCTCTCTGTTCATTTTGAAACATGTAAAGCCCGGCACACACAGCAGCTCCCGAGACATCCAAGTCTCTGTAATGGCCACAACGACACAGTTCCACGTATTCATCCCCACTCTAACTTTATTTGCCTTGTTTATGATACTCCTTGCATTAAATTAGACATATCTCAATCCATCTGGCTGAGTACATCTTTGCTCTGTCATCTGTCTCTCCTTCCTCACAGACTCCCTACAGACCATCTCTACTTGTGTGCCAACCGTCCCATTCTCTCCCTCTTCACTTCGGTTCCCAAACCTGTGCGAATCTAGTTTAAACCCTCCCCAATATTTTTATTATAAATTACTATAAATTGCACATTCAGACGGGGATGTAACGTAAAGATTTTTACTCCTCATGTATGTGAAGGATGTAAGTAATAAAGTCAATTCAATACTTAAAAATATAAAAAAATATTTATTAACAATCCACTTTAGTACAATCAGAGTGGCCAGTTCAGGGGTGCAGTGCTAGCTGGAGCGCACCGGAGCACATCCGGCACATCTTTAAGAGAAAAACCAAAATAAACAAGCTAATAAACAAAATAAACAGAAACTGCCGATCTCCGGTGATTTTTACGCACAACAGACACTGAAGTTTACAAAGAATGATGCCAAAAACAAAAATAACATCCAGCGACTGGATTTAACAAGATGTTTTCGCCACAGAACAGCCACTCTCTAGATGTTATTTTTGTTTTTGACACCATTCGTGTAAACTCCAGGGTCTGTTGTGCGTAAAAATCCCAGGAGATCAGCAGTTTCTGAGATACTCAAATCACCCTGGGCGGAATCTAATTAATTAGCTTGTTTATTTTGACTTTTTTCTTAAAGATGTGTCGAGTGCGTTCTGGCTAGCACTGCACCCCCGGTCCAGTTTTGCCGGACTGAGGAGGTGATTAGTGTTGTGACGATGGTCCAAGAACAGAATAGTTCAAGTGAAGTAGCTGTTTCTGAACCTGGTGGTGTGGAACTTAAGGCCTCTTACCGCTACTATTGAGCAGGAGGTAAGAAGGTGGCATTGCCCAGATAACAGATGTTGCCTTCTTGAGGTCTCCTGTAGATAGTACTGGTGGTGGGGAGTGAGGTGCCTCTGATGTTTTGGGCTGAGTTCACCTGCATTCTAAACTATGCTAAATCACATTCTAAGGCACATTAAATTCTACCGCTTCCAGAGTGTGTTAATATTCACAGAATTTATCCACCAACTCCATGATGCAGGATTCAGGGAGGTAATGGATAGGGTGGGGTGCAAAGAGATGGGATGGTTGGGGGAATTTTGTGGTGGTTGACAGGTTGGGGTGCTGGGTGTCTCCCTTTGCCTTAAGGATGGTCAAAGATCTTGCCTCCACCCATCCTTAGAGAAGAAAGTTCTTCAGGACAGCTCTGAGGGAGATAAAGTTTTACCCTATCTCCATCTGAAGTGAATTGCCGGAAATTTACATGAGTAAACTACCCCTCCACATCCACCCTCTCTCCATTTTCCATGTTTCAGTCATCTCCTCCTACTGTTCCAAACCCAGCAAGTACAAGCCCAGTTTGTTCAAACTTGCTTCATGGAGTCATTGAGTATGAGTGTGTCTCTTTGGCCCATCTAATCCATGCTGTACTATTATTGTCTAGTCCTATCGACACACACGTGGACTATAGACCACCAGACCCATCCCATCCAAGTAATTGTCCAAACTTCTCTGAAACGTTGCAATTCAACTCAAATCCACCAACTATTTAACATTTCCCTGTAACTCAGCTCTCTTCACAAACAATTCTACCTGTGATCCACTTCACGGTTCCTCCGTCTCCGCCGCTTCTGCTCTCAGGATGAGGCTTTTCATTCCAAGACAACTGAGGTGCCCCCTTCCTCAAAGAAAGGGGCTTCCATTACTCCATCGTCAACACTGCACTCACCCGTATCTCTTCCATTTCTCACACATCTGCCCACACCCCATCCTCCCCTGCCACACCAGGGATACGGTGGTCCTCACCTACCATCCTTTAGGCCTCTGTGGCCGGCACATAATTCTTCCTAATTTCCGCCATCTCCCAACAGGATCCCACCAGCAAGTACATCCTTCCCCATCCTCCCACTTTCTGCAGGGATTGCTCCCTACTCATCTCCCTTATCCACTCATCCCTGCCCACTGATCTCTCTCTTGATATCCCTGCAAGTGGAACAAGTGCCACACCTGCCCCTACGCCTCCTCCCTCACTACCATTCAGTCCTTCCCAATGAGGCGACACTTCACCTCCAAGTCTGTTGGTGTCATCTACTGTATCCAGTGCTGCTAGTGTGGCCTCCTATATATTGGTGAGACCAGCAATGGATTGGGAGACAGCTTCACTGAGCACCTTTGTTCAGTCCACTACAAAAAGCGGGATCTCCTGGTGGTCACCCATTTCAATTCCACTTCCCATCCCATTCCGACATGTCAGACCAAGGCTTCCTCTGCTGCCACGATGAGACCACACTCAGTTTGGAGGACACCTTCTCTTCCATCTGGGTAGCCTCCAATCTGATGGCCTGAACATCAATTTCTCAAACTTCCAGTAATTGCCCCTTCCCCCTTCATCATGCCCCACTCCTGTTTCTCTCTCTCACCATATCTCCTTACCTGCCCATCAGCTCCCTCTGGTGCTCCTCCACCTTCCCTTTCTTCCATGTTCTCTGTCCTCTCCTATCAGATTCCCCCTTCTCCAGCCTTTAACTCTTTCACCAATCAACTCCCAGCTCTTCGCTTCACCCATTACCGCTCTCCCAGTTTCACCGATCACCTGTCTCCTTCGACTTCTTGCTCCCCTTCCCCCAATTTCTTACTCTGAGTTCCTCCACCACCCCTCCCCCCCGCTTCCTTTCCAGTCCAGAAGAAGGGTCTTGGTCTGAAATATCGACTGTTTATCCTTTTCCACAGATACTGCCTGGCCTGCTGAGTTTCTCCAGCATTTTGTGTGTGTTGCTTCGAATTTCCAGCATCTGCAGATATTCTTCTGTTTGTGATATCTACCTGTCACTCCGCTTTCAGGGAATTATGGATCTGCATTCCAAGATCCATTTGTTCCACCACAGTCCCCAGTGCCCCATCACACACCGTGTCAGTCCTAGGCTGGTGTTTCCTCCCGAAGTGCAACAGCTCACACTTGGTGGCGTAAAATCCCATCGGCCATTTTCCAGCTCATTTCCCAGCTGGCCCAGCTCCCATTGGCTTTCTTGCTGTTCACTACATCCCTAAAATGGTGTCATCCACAAATTTGCTGATAAGGTTCACCATGTTATCACCCAAATTATTAATATAGATGATAAAGTACAATGGATCGTGCACCGATCCGTGTGGCACCCCACCAGTGACAGGCCTCCAGTCAGAGGGGCAACCATCCTACCGTGCACTTTTATCTGGAGAAGTCAGAACTTTGTACACTGAAGGACTTGCTTTGTCTGTAATTTCCTAGGGCCTTGCAGACCTTGGATTTAAAAATTAGGTGGGCTGATGTATTCTAATCATTGCTCTTTGTCCTGGGCTTAATTCTATGGACTGATGTTTGAGTCAAAGTCGGCTTTACTCTGTTGCTTCTTCTTTCCTGTTTGGTGGGCTGCCACATAATCGGCCTCTTTCACTGTCTCTACCAGTTGTTGTACCCACTTTTCTGACACAATCCCATCTATTTCAGGTTCTGACAAATCTAATCTTAACACTCCTCTAATACTCTCACGTCCCTTCCGGTCATGAGTTTATAAGGGGTGTAACCTGTAGAAGATGCCACTGTATTCCTTATTATCATCAGCACATAAGGCAAAACGACCTGCCATGTTGTTGTACCTGAAACCCCCGGTTTCCTTGGTTACGTAAGTCTAGGGAAGACAACCTCTGGCCCCGCCAAACCCGTGAGATTGAGGTGCTCTCCCTCCCCAAACCCCACTCTGTGTGGATGCGGTGTAACCTGCTACACTGTCACAAATTGGTGCCACGAAATAACAGACAGTACACTGCATACGATTAAAGGGTTAAAGGGTTTGTCAGAATAACAAAAAGAAAAGGCCCCATTCTAATTAAACAGTCAAATGTGCACAAGTTGGAGCTCATCTTGAACTTCTCTGTCACTCACAAGCTGGACCCTCGTCAGCATGAACGCCCACACCACCTTCTGAACGTCCATCGCAATACGTCGTGAACAAATGGGTCTCCCACCGGATTGTATACTACGACCGGTTCTCCCCACATCTTCTCTCTTCATTTCCCATCAAACAAAAACCCAATACTGTAGCGGTGTGCTACACACAGCGCTGGAATAACGACACACAGACGGTGAGTTGAAGTTGCGTTAAAGCTTTATTCAAACTTCGCGGCCTCGCTTTTAAGCCTTCCCATTTCCGCCCTCCCCGGGCGGGAATGCTGTAGAGGGCACATATTCGCAGTCCCTTCCCGCGCGCGAGCTTTTCCCCTTGCTGGTGAAGAAGGCCTGGCGTCCTTTTTGGGGCCGGCCTCCCTGCCAGCGCACACCGTTTTGTGAGCCAGTTCGAGTGTGCTGGAAAGTGGGTCACCATATAACCCCTCAGAACCGGCAATACACCTCTCCCCACTCCACAATGTCCGCAGTCTGAGTCGGTCTCTGTTTGGGAGGTCTGTCTCTGCGCCGCGGTGCCGGAGCCCCGACCGGTTGCACCAAGTCCACGTGGGCCTGTTTGAGTCGGTCCACTGTGAAAACCTCCTCTTTCCCCCCAACGTCCAGCACGAACGTGGACCCGTTGTTCCTGATCACCTTAAATGGCCCCTCGTAGGGCCGTTGCAGCGGTGGCCGATGCCCGCCCCGGCATACAAAAACAAACTTACAGTTCTGCAGGTCTTTGGGTACGCAGGTCGGGTTCTGCCCATGCTGTGAAGTGGGTATGGGGGCCAGGTTACCGAGCCTCTCACGTAGTCTGTCCAGGACTGCTGCGGGTTCTTCCTCTTGCCCCCTTGGGGCCAGTATGAACTCCCCGGGAACGACCAGGGGCGCGCCGTACACCAACTCGGCTGACGAGGTGTGCAGATCCTGTTTGGGCGCCGTGCGGATGCCGAGCAGGACCCGGGAAGTTTGTCCACCCAGTTAGGCCCATTGAGGCATGAAACGCTCCACTAGTCCGTTCGACTGTGGGTGGTAGGCAGTTGTGTGGTGCAGCTGTGTCCCCAAAACGCTGGCCATAGCTGACCACAGGCTGGAGGTGAACTGGGCGCCTCTGTTGGAGGTAATGTGGGCCGGTACGCCAAAGCGAGATAACCAGGTTGCAATCAATGCTCGGGCGCAGGATTCAGAGGTGGTGTCGGTGAGCGGGACCGCCTCTGGCCATCTTGTGAACCGGTCTACGATAGTCAGGAGGTGCCGCGCTCCTCGTGACACTGGCAGGGGGCCCATGATATCCACATGAATGTGGTCGAAACGCCGGTGGGTGGGGTGGAACTGCTGCGGCAGGGCTTTGGTGTGCCGCTGCACCTTGGCTGTCTGGCAGTGCATGCACGTTTTGGCCCATTCACTGACCTGCTTGTGGAGTCCGTGCCAAACGAACCTGTTGGAGACCATCCGGACGGTTGTCCTGATGGAGGGGTGCGCTAAGCTGTGAATGGAGTTGAAAACTCGCCGCCGCCAGGCTGCCGGGATGATGGGGCGAGGTTGGCCGGTGGTGATGTCACAGAGTAGGGTCCTCTCACCTGGGCCTACGGGGAAGTCTTGGAGCTGCAAACTGGAGACTGCAGTCCTGTAACTAGGGATCTCATTGTCTGCCAGCTGCGCCTCCGCCAGCGCTGCATAGTCCACCCCCTGGGACAGGGCCTGGATGGTAGGTCTGGATTGTGCATCCGCCACGACGTTGTCCTTTCCCGAGACATGCCAGATGTCTGGCGTGTATTCGGAGATGTAGGACAGATGTCGCTGCTGGTGGGACGACCAGGGATCAGACGCCTTCATGAACGCAAAGGTAAGCGGTTTGTGGTTCGTGAACGCGGTGAAGGACCTACCTTCTAAGAAGTACCTGAAATGCCAGATTTCCAGGGATAGTGCCAACAGTTCCCGGTCGACCCTCAATGAGTTGTTCCAGCACTCCACCGACTGCTGTGTTGGATGCATCCACTATGAGGGCGGTAGGGACATCTGTTCTGGGGTGCACTAGCATCGTGGCATTTGCCAAGGCTTCTTTGGTTTTAATGAAAGCAGCTTCGCTTTTAAGCCTTCCCGTTTCCGTCCTCCCCGGGCGGGAATGCTGTAGGGGCGCATATTCACAGTCCCTTCCCGCACGCGGGCTTTTCCCCTTGCTAGTGAAGAAGGCCTGGCGCCCTTTTTGGGGCCGGCCTGCCTACCGACGTGCACCGTTTTGTGAGCCGGTTCGAGTGCGCTGGAAAGTGGGTCGCCACAAGACCAACCTTATTGTCCCTCACCAAGAAAATCTCCCGGTAATTGGATGGCACACATTCCACATCACCCCTCGTTTTCAACAGTAACCCAAACAAGCTGAAAACAAACTGCTCTTGCAGAACTGCCAAAGTGAAATACACACAGCATAACAGTGAAAATAGGAACCAGAGCTTTACACGCCATTTTGCAATCATAACTTTTAGTGTTCAGTTCATCTTTTCTATAATTTCACTAGACTGTGGCCTTTTGGGTAAATGAAATCTCTGCTTGACCCTTAACAGCGCCATGACATCTTGCATTATCTGGGCTGTGAGACGAGTGCCTTTATCCAATTCGATACTCCGGGGTCGTCCCCAGCGAGTGAGTATCCTTTCCAATAAGATTGTTGCAGTGGTCTTTGCTGGGTTTGTTTCAGCCGGGAAAGCTTCCACCCACTTCGTAAAGGTATCTATTACTACCAGAATATATTTGTACCCTCGGGGTGGGCGGGAAGGGACCAACATAATCTATCTGGAAATTTGTCCAAGGCCCTTCCACTGGTCTGGTGTGTCAAAGGGCTCCTTTCTTTACATGTCTGCCAGGATTATATTGTGCACAATTGAATCTATTTTTTACATAATGCTCCACATCATCCTTCATCTTAGGCCACCAGCCCACTTCCTTGGTCTTTTCCAGGGTACTTTTGCACCTCTGGTGTCCCCATACATCATGGTACCAATGGATCATCTGGTTTCTTCCTCCCTCTGGAACCACAAGCTTTCCTTCAATAAGGACAACTCCATCTTTGACAAACACTCCTTTGTGCTCTTTGTACATTTCAGACCCTGCAACTTCTATCAATTTTTTAAAAATCTTTATTTTTCTTCAGCTCCTCTGTTAAATCTATAACCTTAATCTGTTGCTTTTTCTGCTTCTCAATCTCCCCAATCTGTGGCTGCCATTCCTGCCCAAATAAAGCACTTTGCTTCGCCAATTCGTTAGCCTTTCTATTTCCTTTGGGAGATAATTTAGACTGGGCTTTCACTCCATATTCTTTTCCCTTTGCCTTCTCAAATATATATTGTAATAAAGCAGCAGATGGGAGGGGCTTCCCATCAGCTGAAACAAACCCCCTGGCTTCCCACAGAGGCAAATGTTCTGTAAGGCTGTTACAAATGTTCATACTATCGGAGTGTATGACTGACCCTGGAGGAAAACATTTAGTGTGGCTAACCACATGTGCTACAGATGCCAATTCTGCTGCCTGTGCACTCATGGTTTTGAGTAACTTTAAAGCTACACTATACCTTTCCTTGCCAAGTTCACCCTCTACATATACGCCACACCCGTTTTCCTCTCACCATCCTGTACTGATGAGGAGCCATCTACAAAAGTTTTAAAGTAAGGTTTTTCTTTTTCCTCTGTGTCTTTGTTCTCAGTCATTACTTTATCTGATCTGCTTCCACCCCTCCTTTTTGTTTTGATAACAATGAACCCTTGTGGTTACAATGAGTGTAACCTTGTGACACTCATGTACACCAGGTTATCGGCCGACATTGAGGTAGTGTTTACTCACACGAATATTTCTTCCTTGCAACAGCAGTGTCCTTCTAGCTATTTTGTTTTGGCTTAGTGAACCGTCTTTAATCCTTCCATCTATCAGTAATTGTATGGGGGTATGTTCTGTCAGTATTGTAAGTGGATTAAGCCCCACTACGGAGGCAAAATGTTGTACAGCCCAGAAAACTGCTGACGAGTGTTTTTCTCATACAGTATACCCTTGTTTTACTGGTGAGAGCATGCATGATGCATACGCTACTGGTCTTAACTTCCCATGCATCACCTGTGACAGCTCTGCTGAGAGGCTGGTGTCAGATGTAGCCACTTCCAATGAGAATAGCTCTTTCAGATTTGGCGTTTTTCAAGAAGGAGCAGTGGCCAACCCTTGCTTCAGAGCTGTGATGGCCTGGATATGATCTGATTTACATTCCCACGCCACATTATTTCTCAGTAACTCTATTAAAGGAGCTGCATTAGTGGAAGATCATTCGATGTGATCCCTACAGTATCCTCCCAGCCCCAGAAAGGACCACAGCCCTTTCAGGTCTTGGGGAATAGACAGTTTCATAACCGATTCTACTCTTCGCTTATCAATTTCTCTTTTTCCCAGTGTCAAGATCATTCCCAAATAACTAACTTCTTGTTTTATCACCTGTGCTTTTTTAGGGTTTATCTTTAGTCCCAATGCAAGTAATAATTGCAGCAGTTCTGTCAATAGCTGATGATGTTCCTGCTTGGTTTCAGTCTGCAGGAGTACATCATCTACATATTATACCAAGTACTCGGGTTTTGACAGCCATTGTAACCCTTCACCTAAGCATTGGTGAAATATAGACGGGGAATTATAGAACCCCTGTGATAGGGCAGTCTATGTATGCTGTTGTCCCTGAAAGGTAAATGCAAACTTGTATTAACACTCTTGTTCTACTGGAATGGACCAAAACCCATTATTTATGTCTAAAGCTCTTTCATTCTGTTTGACCGTCTCCGGGTTGGTTGCTACAGTTGGGGCTGTTAACAGGGTTACTTTATTCGGCTCTTGATAGTCTATTATAAACCTCCAACTACCACCAGGTTCCCTCACTGGCCATATGGGTGAGTTATTAGTAGAGGCTACTGGCCTCAGTACCCCTTGTTGTACCAAACTCTGTATTACCTTACCGACATCTTCCTCTGCTTTTTGGGAAACCTATATTGCTTTTGTTGTTTGGCGTCTGGACCTTGTATGTACACATTGCCAGCCATCTTTCCACAGTCATGCTTGTGTCTTGCAAATGCCCCCGAGTTCTGTGCAATGATTTCCTGTACCATGTGATCGTTGCTCAGCTCCTCTGGTTTTATCCACATTTCACCCATTGTGCATATTCTGTCCTGATATTCTCCTGCTGGGATCTGCATGTGATGTTTGTTATTCATATCAGTTGGCATCTACCAAATCATACAATTAACTGGCTCAAAACAAAGTCCCTCTTTGGCCATATAATCACCCCCCAGTATATGTTCCTGCTCCCTGGGTAATTCCACCAATACTACTGAATGTTTCAATGCTATGTCTCCTGTCCTTACTTCTAATGGTACAGTCACATGTCCGACTTGTGAATGTCCTGTGAATCCACTTTGGATAATTTTACCTTCTATCTCCCGATTTGCGTTACTTACATTAGTGGTATTGTCAGTGGTTCGGGATCCTCCAGTGTCCCATTAAAAAGGTAACAGGGTGACCTCTGACCCTACCACTCACTAGAGGTCTTCCGGTTCATCCCACCTTGTGTCACACACCCATGTTGGTGAGGCCTGACACCGTCATTGAGGTTCAGGGTACAATTCCCTGGATGGTGGCATCTCCACCATGTTATATTGTGAGCTCTGTCTTTCTAGCCCCTCCAAGGGCAAACTGCATTGCTCTGCTCTTTCTTGTTTCAGGTTTGGACATTGTCTCTTAACCACAGGGCCCTCTTAGCCCATCTTAACCACAGTTAAAGCATTTAATTACTTCACCTCCAGTTCTCCCTATTCCAGGTCCAGTTCCACTTCCTCTGCCCTTCTCAGCCCCTTGATAGTGTGGCAGGGAGGTCCTCGGGTTGTGTCCCCTACCCTCATTTCTTCAAGCAGCCTGACTTTTGACATGCATCACCTTACAATTAGAGGGTTTCGTTGGTGCTTGTATCTCCTTTTCCCACGCCCTGCTCATTTTCCTCAGTACCCATGCTTCAGGAAGTGTGGGTTCAGAAGGATCAAACATTTCTGATGTCTTTTTAAATTCATCGGTACAGTGAGACACCAGTGTCCTCAGCCATCTATTAGAGGCCACTGGTCCGAAATGGTCCTGCTCTAATGCTGTTCAATACACCCATTGGAACACAGTCTATAAATGGGATGCATATGTAGTGGGATGTTCACCTCTCCTCTGGTAACATCTGGCTAGTGCGTCTACCGGGTCCCATCTGTTAACGCTCCTAACAATCATTATTGCAATCTTCCACTTCCTCACTTGTTCCCCCGCCATGTCGTTGTATATCAGGCAAAGCTGAGTGTATACTTGGATGTAAACACATTATAAGACCGTAAGACAAAGGAGCAGAAGTTGGCCATTCGGCCCATCGAGTCTGCTCTGCCATTTATCATGAGCTGATCCAATCTCCCCTTTAGTCCCATTCCCCTGCCTTCTCACCATAACCTTTGATGCTCTGGCTACTCAGATACCAATCAACCTCTGTCTTAAATACACCCAATGATTTGACCTCCATTGCCGCCCGTGGCAACAAATTCCACAGATTCACCACCTTCTGGCTAAAAAATTTTTTTCGCATCTCTGTTCTGAATGGGCGCCCTGCAATCCTCAAGTCATGTCCTCTCGTACTAGGTTCCCCCACCATGGGAAACAACTTTACCACATCCACTCTGTCCATGCCTTTCAAAATTCGAAATGTTTCTATGAGGTCCCCCCTCATTCTTCTAAACGCCAAGGAGTACAGTCCAAGAGCGGTCAAACGTTCCTCATATGTTAACCCTCTCATTCCCGGAATAATTCTAGTGAATCTTCTCTGAACCCTCTCCAACATCAGCACATCCTTTCTTAAATAAGGAGCCCAAAACAGTACTCCAAGTGAGGTCTTACCAGTGCCTTATAGAGACTCAACATCACATCCCTGCTCCTATACTCTATTCTTCTAGAAATGAATGCCAACATTGCATTCGCCTTCTTCACCACCGACTCAACCTGGAGGTTAACCTTAAGGGTATCCTGCACGAGGACTCCCAAGTCCCGTTGCATCACAGAACTTTGAATACTCTCTCCATTTAAATAATAGTCTGCCCATTTATTTCTTCTCCCAAAGTGCATGACCATACACTTTCCAACATTGTAATTCATTTGCCACTTCTTTTCCCATTCCCCCAATCTATCCAAGTCTCTCTGCAGACTCTCTGTTTCCTCAGCACTACCAGCCCCTCCACCTATCTTTGTATTATCAGCAAACTTAGCCACAAAGCCATCTATTTCATAATCCAAATCATTGATATACCTGTAAAAAGAAGTGGCCCCAACACGGACCCCTGCAGAATACCAGCAGTAACCGGCAGCCAACCAGAATGGGATCCATTTATTCGCACACTCTGTTTCCTGCCAATCAACCAACGCTCTATCCATGTATGTAACTTTCCCGTAATTCCATGGGCTCTTATCTTGTCTAGCAGCCTCATGTGCGGCACCTTGTCAAAGGCCTTCTGAAAATCCAAATACACAACATCCACTGCATCTCCCTTGTCTAGTCTACTTGTAATTTCCTCAAAAAAATTGCACTACGTTTGTCAGGCAGGATTTTCCTTTAAGGAAACCATGCTGAGTTCTGCCTATCTTGTCATATGCCTCCAGGTACTCCATAACCTCATCCTTGACAATCAACTCCAACAACTTCCCAACCACCGATGTCAAGATAACAGGTCTATAATTCCCTTTTTGCTTCCTTGCCCCCTTCTTAAATAACAGAGTGACATTTGCAATCTTCCAGTCCTCCGGAACCAGGCCAGAATCTATTGACTTTTGAAAGATCATTGCTAATGCCTCCGCAATCTCCACAGCTACTTCCTTCAGAACACAAGGGTGCATTCCATCTGGTTTGGGAGATTTATCTACCCTTAGACTATTCAGTTTCCTGAGTAATTTCTCTGTCGTAATTGTGACTCTGCACACTTCCCTGACACCGTTGACTGTCCAGTATAACCATATATAACCATATAACAATTACAGCATGGAAACAGGCATCTCGGCCCTTCTAGTCCGTGCCGAATGCTTACCCTCACCTCGTCCCACCTACCTACACTCAGCCCATAACCCTCCATTCCTTTCCTGTCCATATACCTATCCAATTTTTAAAAATGACAATATTGAACCTGTGTCTACCACTTCTACTGGAAGCTCGTTCCACACAGCTACCACTCTCTGAGCAAAGAAGTTCCCCCTTGTGTTACCCCTAAACTTTTGGCCCCTAACTCTCAACTCATGACCTCTTGTTTGAATCTCCCCTACTCTCAATGGAAAAAACCTTTCCAGATCAACTCTATATATCCGCCTCATAATTTTAAATAGCTCTATCAGCATGTATGCTGCTGATGTCTTCCTCAGTGAAGACCGATGCAAAATCTTCATTCAGCTCTTCTGCCATCTCCTTATCTCCCATTACAATTATGGTTGTAACTCCCGTTACAACCATAACCTACTGGTCAACCCCAACGCTTTGCAATTCGCCTACCAGAGCAACAGGTCAACGGCAGATGCCATCTCTCTGGCACTACATTCCTCCTTAGAACACCTTGAGAATAAAGACACATATGTAAGGCTCCTTATCATTGACTACAGCTCTGCCTTTAATAACATCATTCCAAATAAACTGACTCCTAAGCTCCAGAACCTGGGTCTTAGCACTCAGATCTGCAGCTGGATCTTCAGCTTCCTCACAGACAGGACCCAGGGTGTAAAAATAGGGGACAAGCTCTCCTCTACAATCACTCTGAGCACCGGTGCCCCACAAGGCTGTGTACTCAGCCCCCTGCTGTACTCACTGTACACCCATGATTGTGTAGCCAAGTTTCCATCGATCTCAAGATATAAGTTTGCTGATGACACCACAATTGTAGGCCGTATCTTGGGTAATGATGAGTCTGAGTACAGAGAGGAAATTAAGAACCTGGTGGCATGGTGCGAAGACAATAACCTATCCCTCAATGTCAGCAAGATGAAGGAAATGGTTGTTGACTTCAGAAGGAGTAGCGGACCGCACAACCCCATCTACATCGGTGGTGCGCAGGTGGAACAGGTCAAAAGCTTTAAGTTCCTTGGGGTGAATATCACAAATGACCTGACTTGGCCTAAGCAAGCAGAGTCCACTACCAAGAAGGCCCTCCAGCGCCTTTACTTCCTGAGAAAGCTGAAGAAATGTGGCCTGTCTCCTAAAACCCTCACTAATTTATATAGGCGCACCGTAGAAAGCATTCTTCTAGGGTGCATCACAACCTTGTATGGAAGTTGCCCTGTCCAAGACCGGAAGAAGCTGCAGAAGATCGTGAACCTAGCCCAACACATCACACAAACAAATCTTCCATCCTTGGACTCACTTTACACCACACGCTGTCGGAGCAGTGCTGACAGGATAATCAAGGGTAAGTCCCACCCAGCCAACACACTTTTTGTCCCACTTCCCTCCGGGAGAAGGTTCAGGAGCATGAAGATTCGTACGGCCAGATTTGGGAACAGCTTCTTTCCAACTGTGATAAGACTGCTGAACAGATCCTGACCCAGATCTGGGCCGTACCTTCCAAATATCCGGACCTGACTTGCACTACCTTACTTTCTCTGTTCTATTTTCTAATTATGATTTATAATTTAAATTTTTATTATATTTACTTCGATTTGTACTCCAGGGAGTGTGAAGCACAGAAACAAATATCACTGTGATGATTGTATGCTCTTGTATCAATTGTTTGGTGACAATAAAGTAAAGTAAAGCCACTGCTGCTCTGCCGTCCTTCCCGCTCGTGTCCCTTTCCAGTCGACCTCGGCCAGTTCCTCTCCCTTTCCAGTTGACCTTGGCCAGTTCCTCTCCCTTTCCAGTCGACCTTGGCCAGTTCCTCTCCCTTTCCAGTTGACCTTGGCCAGTTCCTCTCCCTTTCCAGTCAACCTTGGCCAGTCCTCTCCCTTTCCAGTCGACCTCGGCCAGTTCCTCTCCCTTTCCAGTCAACCTTGGCCAGTTCCTCTCCCTTTCCAGTCGACCTCGGCCAGTTCCTCTCCCTTTCCAGTTGACCTTGGCCAGTTCCTCTCCCTTTCCAGTCAACCTTGGCCAGTCCTCTCCCTTTCCAGTCGACCTCGGCCAGTTCCTCTCCCTTTCCAGTCAACCTTGGCCAGTTCCTCTCCCTTTCCAGTTGACCTTGGCCAGTTCCTTTCCCTTTCCAGTCGACCTCGGCCAGTTCCTCTCTCATGCCACTGTAATTTCCTTTACTCCACTAAAATACTGACACATCGGATTTCAGCTTCTCTTTCTCAAAGTTCACAGTGAACTCAATCATGTTGTGATCACTGTCTCCTAAGGGTTCCTTCACCTCAGTCTCTCTAATCACCTCTGGGTCATTACACAATACCCAATTACAGTACAGCCGATCCCCTTCTGGGTTCAACAACAAACTGTTCTAAAAAGCCATCTCGTAGACTTTCTTCAAATTCTCTTTCCTGAGATCCAGTGCTGACCTGATTTTCCCAATCTATTCGCATGTTAAAATCCCCTACAATTATCATAACACTGCCCTTCTGGCAAGCCTTTTCTATTTCCTGTTGTAATTTGTAGTCCACATCACTGCAGCTGTTTGGAGGCCTGTAGATAACTGCCATCAGGGTCCTTTTACCCCTGCGATTTCTGAGCTCAACCCATAAAGATTCTGCACCTTCCGATCCTATGTCACCTCTTTCTAATGATTTAATATGATTTCTTACCATTAAAGCCACACCACCCCCTCTACCTACCTGACTATCCTTCTGATACACCGTGTATCCTTGGACGTTCAGCTCCCAGAGACGTGCATCCTTTAGCCACGTCTCAGTGATGGCCACAATATCATACCTGCCAATCTGTGCTGTACGACAAAATCATCCACCTTATTCCTTATGCTGCGTGTAT
Source organism: Hemitrygon akajei (assembly GCF_048418815.1). Classification (NCBI taxonomy): domain Eukaryota; kingdom Metazoa; phylum Chordata; class Chondrichthyes; order Myliobatiformes; family Dasyatidae; genus Hemitrygon; species Hemitrygon akajei. The sequence goes on from NC_133125.1 coordinate 210,683,895, forward strand.
TTAAGTATAACACCTTAAGTCCAGTATTTAGTACTTTTTGCTTTGATTGCACTGCAGCTCATCCCAATGGCTGCAAATTTGCCGCATCACCTACCTGCCCTTCCTGACATCTTTACTTCTCACTATCTTAGATTTATTTCTGTTTTTCCCCTCATCTGCTCTAGTTTAAACCCTCCCTAACAGCCCTACTAAACCTTCCCGCCTGGATATTGGTCCCCTTCAGGTTCAGGTGTAACCCGTCCTTTTTGAACAGGTCATACTTCCCCCAGAAGAGATCCCAATGATCCAATAATCTGAAGCCCTGCCCCCTGCATCAGTCTCTCAGCTACGCATTCATCTGCCCGATCCTACTATTCTGGCCCTCTCTAGCACGTGGCACAGGTAGCAGTCTTGAAATTACTACCCTGGAGGTCCTGTTTCTCAGCTTCCTTCCTAACTCCCAGAAATCACTCTTCAGGACCTCCTCCCTTTTCCTATCTATGTCATTGGTACCAACATGTACCAAGACAGCTGGCTGCTCGCCCTCTCCCTTCAGAATACTCTGGACCTGATTCGAGATATCCCATACCCTGGCACCTGGGAAGCAACACCATGCCAGTATCTCTATCAGGTTCACAGAATCTCCTGTCTGTTCCCCTGACTATGGAATCCCTATGACTACCGCATTCCTCTTCTCCCTCCTTCCCTCCTGCACAACAGCTCCAGGCTCAGTGCCAGAGACCCAATCACTGTGGCCGTTGCCTGTCAGGTCATCTCCCTCAACAGCATCCAAAACTATCTACTTGTTGCTTATAATTAATTTCCTTTCCTCAGAGTCATCTAGGCAATGTATTACTCACTGATGAGTAGTTGCTTGGAAAAATTCTTGAGGATTGTCTCCAAGCACACGTCCCAATATCTTTAGCAATATCCCTAAGCTGTTGTACCCCAAACAAGGTTATATTCTTATTTTTATTTGCACCCCCTCCCTCTGATAGAAACTAGGGAGTGCCAATCATGCACACGGTAACACTGGTTTCCGTTGGTAGGGTGTCAGTGGGAGTTCCTCAGGAAATGGTGTTTTGTAATTATCCTAACCTTATCTAGCAGCTTCATCTGCTAAATCATGCCAATCAGTGTCTCCATATTCACCTTTACAGATCCAAAAGCACGTATTATTCCTCGCTGTGCAGCAAGTTGCTCCTGCTTTGTATTTGCTTTGAACACTTTGCATGATCGCCAGCGTTACTATTCCTTTCCTGTGCAGATTTCTGCATCACATTCACAGCCGTCATTAAATCACTGCACTGTTTCCTTAACCCTTCCACTTCATCCTTCGCTAGTTCGGCGGCTTCCTCTTATTTACTTTTTTCTTTAAGTAATTTCTCACACTTTAACTGAAACTTGTTCATATGCATCAAATCCATTCCCCTCTTACCTGTAGATCAGTAACCCTTTCTCTAAAGGTTTCTACCTTCGTTTGTGTTCTCCGTCTAGCCTATCTCACTCCGCTTCTGCTTTTCACCGACATTCGTTTTCTGTTTTCAATCTGTGCCATTCTGCCTTAGCATTCTGTCATATTTCTATCAAATCCTCAATTAAACAGCCAACTGCTACTGGGTTTTGTAATTGTTTAAACTTCCTGCTCGACAGCTTCCCTTGGGCGATTTTCCACAGGGCATCCCCAGAAGTTTTCCCTTCCAGCTTGGGTGACCGACAAACTCCTCATATTGTGGCCATTTTCCCAACATGTATTTCTGGAGGTATCCACTCCAATCAAAACAATCCACGTCCTTTGGACTTGTATAATTTCCTGAATTCTTCATCCTGGGTTAGTAACTGCTAACTACCCAGCCCTAGATCTCTCACTACCATTTGGTCCGACTCAAGTATCCCACTGAACAAATCCTAGAACACCCAACAGTGACGCCAAATCTGTTACAACAATCACCTCTTGTAATAATGATCAGTGACGTACAGAGAATCTGTATTTACCGATGAATAACTTTTATTGTTTCAACTGAAAAGCACGTGGGTTCACAAACTATCTACCTGTGTGTACCCTACTAGAATTCCCTGATCCTCTATGAACAGTCACTGAAGAGTGTCACGTACCCCGTGACCGGGTTACCAAACCAGCAGAAATGGAATAAAACGTTGGAGTCTGGTATTACTGTAACTAATAGTGTTTAATAGTAAACTAAGTAATACAGTACTATAAAATACAAATATATACAAAACAGGTGAGCAATGTTATATACAGAAGTGTGGAATTAGGAATCAAAAACCAAGCTCTTTCAAAGTCTCAGGGTAAATGGATAGTCTTACGATGGTGCAGAGTTCAGTTCAGTTTAGTTTAGTCGAGGTAGTTGCTGGTGTACCGTTGGCGAGAAAGCAAGAGGTTATGCAGTTCCCGACAAACCTTCCATTGTCTTCTTGTCCTGATGTGGTCACCGACTGTGACCCCGTACCAGGCACGACCAATCTTCAGTGGAAAGTCTGTCACCCAGGCAAGGGTGGACACACAAATAAGCCCCCACCAGTCGCACCTTCACACACTGTGAGCCACTGATCGATTCCCCGAATCGATCCTCCAAACCCCCACCTTCACTTGGGTGCACAACACTCTTTCAGTGTCCCGTGGTGTGTCTGCTTATGTCTTCGCAGACCTGCTTTTTATCATCACTTGCAGGGCACCGGCCGTCCATCACCTGGTCTTGCCTTGTTGTCTCAGCAAGAATCTTACAAGCAGGCAAAGGAAGTGTCCTTGCAGCAAAAGTAAATAATCAGCAATGGATCTCTCTCTCTCCCTCACTCACTCACTCTCACTCACACAGTCACTCACACACTCACTCACACACACACTCACACACACACTCACACACCACCCCACCACCCCCTGCACTGGGTGCCTCCCCCCTCTTCTTCTCTGTCTCTCGTTAGCAGCATAGTTCACAGGGGGGTCAACTCTGGACCACATCTCAGCTTGCTTTGCTCATCACAAAAGAAAAGGAATTACCTGGGAAAGTAGTCTACGCTGGCCAGGCGTTCCTTGCGGTTCCCATCTCCACATGTCCGCTGGGTCTTTCTTATCCACGATGGACTGTGGGGAGGGCGGGACCACCATGCACAAGTCCCTGGACAACGGGGGCAAAAACGTCCCCAATGTCGCCCTCACCCTGATGGCCAGCTTCGTGTTTGGCTGCATCAGGTTGTGTGTGGATCCCAGGTACGTGGGCACCAAGTACCACTATGTGCCCAGGTTCTACCTGTCGCCCTGGCTATGAAGGGTGGGTCTGGCCCCTTTCCTGCGCAACACCCCTGTCAGCTGGTCGTTGCCGCCATACCTGTCCTTCGTAGAGAAGTTCTTTCAGGTCAACGCCTTTGACCACAGGGCCATCAGGCAGTGGTCAGCACGTAAGGTCCTGCAGGCACTGCAGGAGAAGGACGTGATGGACACAGTGAGGTGGTTCCCTGAGCAGACCGTCCAGTTCATCTGGCAAAATGCCTCATCGCCAGACCTCACCAACAGGCACCAAGACCTCGCCTGGCTGGCAGTGAGAGGTGCCCTCCCAGTCCGATCCCTCCTGTACGCCCGGAACGTCATCTCCACACCCCTCTGCCCACGGGAGGACTGCAGAGAGGAGGAGTCAGTGACCCACCTCTTTGCACACTGTGGGTTCGCGGAGAAGGTGTGGAGGAGGATGGAAGGGGCTGTGTCGAGGTTTATCCCCAGCAGCTGCGTAACAGAGGACTCTCTGATCTACGGGCTGTTCCCGGGGACGCACACCGAGACCAACATCCGGTGCTGCTGGCAGATCATCAACTCGGTCAAAGACGCTCTTTGGTTGGCCCAAAACTTGATGGTCTACCAGCACACGGAGATGTCCGTGGGGGAATGCTGCCGACTGGCACATTCTCGGCTGCAGGAGTACGTGCTGAGGGACGCACTCAAACTCGGTGCAGCCACCGCAAGGGCCCGGTGGGGAAGGACCACAGTCTAGGGTTCTTCTCCCGTGGGAGTTGAGGGGTAGGGGGGCGGGGTGTTTACCCCTGAACAAGTGTATGTAAATATGAAGTAACAGAGTGCCACCTGGGTGGCAAAAGTGTGGGAATGTAAAGACTGTAATGCAAACATTTGTAAAGGACTGAGAGTCATTGAATGGTTTATTGTACATAATTTTATTTTTGAATCAAGTATATTTTGTTTAATGAAAAAAAAGATAGTTGATCAATGGTTGCTGGAAAGTTATCGCCCTTGCGGATTTGGAGCTCCTGAGTCTTATACTGTACCTCTTCATTGAACTGTTGGATCTTCATGCCATTGGTTCAATGTCAGCTGACCTTCCTGGGTCGCCTTGTTACTGGTCATTGTACACAGCTAAAACCAACATTGTTTCATTATTCTGCCCATTCTAGCCTTGTGTTTTTGAGTCTTTCAACTCTAGCTGGTCCAAACCAGTAAAATGAGGCAACCCAGACAGAGTCTAACAGGATTACAGGTTTTTGGTAAATCTGGAATTTTACATAATAAGTAGCTACTCCTCTGAGAATGGTGTCAGATTTATCAGGTCGTTACCTGAAGTTCCTTGTGTCCACATTCAATGGCTCTGATTAGATTGCCCCAGAGCAAGAATTAGTTCAGAGTCCACACCCTTTATAACAAACAGCTACTTGATCGAGAATGGTCTCAGGTTTCGCAGGTCATTATCTGAAGCTCCTTGTGTCTGTGTCCATATTCAATTGCTCTGATTAGATTATCCAAGAACAAGAATCAGTTCAGACTCTACAAAATGGGGGGAGGAGAAGACAACTGATTTGTCTGCTTTCCCTGTCCTTGATTAGACTGTAGTTTCTTCTGACCAACACATCCTTGCTTTTATAGTCTAGTCCTCTTGAAATGAACACTAAAATCACATTTGCCTTCCTCACCACAGATTCAGTCTGCAATTTAATCTTCAGTGAATCTTGCACCATTTGCACCTCGGTAATTTTTGTATTTTTCTCTTTGTAGAAAATAGTCAACCCTTTCATTTCTTCTTCCAAAGTGCATGACCAGACATTTCCTGACACTGTGCTCCATCTGCCACTTCTTTGCCCATTCTCCTAATCTGTCTAAGTCCTTCTGTAGCCTCTCTACTTGAGTTGAGAGTTAAGGGGCAAAAGTTTAGGGGTAACACGAGGGGGAACTTTTTTACACTAGAAGGGCTGAGATGGCCTGTTTCCGTGCTGTAATTGTTATATTGTTACTTCCTCAAAATATCAGCCCCTCCACCTCTCTTTGTATCATCTGCAAGCTTGGTCACAAATCCATCATTGCCATCATCCCCATTATTGACATATTGCCAACTCAGTAGAACACCACGTCATCAGCAGCCAACCAGAAAAGGCTCCGTTTGTTCCTGCTCTTTGCCTCCTGTCAACCAGCCAATGTTTTATCCACACTAGCTTGTAGGCTCTTGTTAAGCAGCCTCACATGTGGCACCTTGTCAAAGTCCAAGTCTTCTTCTGAATATCCAAGGAAACAACATCTACAAATTCGTCTTTGCCTATCTGCTTGTTATTCCTTCAAAGACTTCCAACAGTTTTATCGGGAAGATTTTCCCTTGAGGACACCATGCTGATTAGAGCCTGTTTTATTATCTTCCTTCAAGTAGCCTGAAACCACGCCCTTAACAATTGACTCCAATATATACCCAACCACTGAGGTCAGACTAACTGGCCTGTAGTTTACTTTCGTCTGCATCTTCCCCTTGAAGAGTGGAGTGACGTTTACGATTTTCTATTCCACTGGAACCATGCCATAATCCATTGACTCTTGAAAGATGATTACTATTGCCTCCACATTCTCATCCACCACTGCTTTCAAAACCCTGAAGTGTACACCATTTGTCCCATGGAACTTATCTGCCTTAAGACTTTTCAGTTTCCCCAAGAACCTTCTCCTTAGTAATGGCAATCTCGGCCACCTAACACTCTGGCAACTGCGAGGCTCTTCCAAGGTGAAGACTTTTCAAAATACTTATTTGGTTGATCGACCATTTCCTTTTCCCCCATTACTACCTCTCCAGCATTATTTTCCGATATCAACTCTCACCTCTCTTTTACACTTCATGTCTCTGAGAAACGTTTGTTATCCTCTATTATTATTGGCTAGCTTACCTTAGTATTCCATCTTTTCCCTTATTATGACTTTTTCAGTTGCCTTCTGTTGATTTTCGAAAGCTTCCCAATCCTCTGACTTCACTCTAATTTTTGCTTATTATGTGCTCTCTTTGGATTTCACTTCTCTTGTCAGCCACGGCTGTGTCATCTTGCCTTTGGTATACTGCTTCCTCTTTGCGATGTATGTATCCAGCGCCTTCCAAATTGCTCCAAGAAATTTCAGCCATTGCTGGTCTGCTGTCATCCACCATAGTGTTCGTTTCCAATTAATGTTTGCCAGGCTCCTCTCCCATGCTCCTTTAATTCTCTTTACTCCACTGTAAGATTGATACATCTGACTTTAGCTTCTCTTTCTCAAATTGCATTGTTCATATTATGAACCTTGGCCCCTAAGCGTTCCTTTATACTGAACTCTCCAATCAATTCAGCTTCATTGCACACTACCCAATCCTAAATAGCTAATCCACTAGCTTCATGAGCTAGAAATTTCCCTTCTTGGAATCCAGCACCAACCTCATTTTCCCAATTTATCTGCATATTGAAATTCCCCCATGACTGCCATAACATTGCCTTTTTGACATGCAGTTTCTATCTCCCACTGCGCTTTGTAGACCACATCTTTACTACTGTTTGGGGAGATCTACATATAACTCCCATCAGTGTCTTTTTACCCTTGCTGTTCCTTAGTGATTAAATATCTTCTGATCCTATGTCACCTCTTTCAAATGACTTGATTTTTAATTTTTTACAACAGAGCCACCCTACACTCTCTGCCTACCTGCCTGTTGATACAATGTATATGCCTGGATGTTAAGCTTCCAACTATAAGCTTTTTCAGCCACAATTCCGTGATGTCCACAACGTCACACATGCCAATCTGTAACTGTGCTACAAGTTCATCGATCTTATTCTGTATACTGTGCGCATTCAAACACAACATCTTCAGTCCTGTATTCATCCTGTTTGATTTTGGCCCCCTTTTATATTGTCTTTCATCCAGTTGACTGCAATTTGCCCCATCATCAGCCTGTCTTTCCAGTCTCACGACACACTGCCGCTGTTTGTAAACCAACTACCTCATCCTCAGCACTATCGTCCAGTTCGTATCGCCTGGCCACTTTAGTTTAAACCCTCCTGAACAGCAATCCCAAAACTACCCACAAGGACTTTGGTCCCCCTCGGATTCAGGACCCCTGTCCATTTTGTACAGCCATACCTTCTGCAGAAAAGATCCCAATGATCCAGAGATCTGAACCTCTAGCCCCTGCACCAGTTCCTCAGCCGCGTATTCATCTGTCAAGTCATCCTATTCTTTATTGAGTGCATTGCACGGGCAGCAATCCAGAGATTCCTATTTTGGAGGTCCTGTTTTTCCAGCATTCTACCTAGGTCACTGTTGTAAGTGAGGAAACAGATTTGGTAGGTCTCAAAGGCGCAGACTCTGGACACACAGTCTTGGTAGCAAAGGATTTTATTTACAGAAGGCAAACGTGGGAAAATGGCAACAGAAGCAACACGCACACCCGCACAATTTACAGCAGTCAGATCGGCAATAAAACACATGCAGCCAAATACATTTTCTTTTTCAGTCTTTTTATTAATTTTCAAATTCATATGCGTAACAGCATTAATAGTGCAAAAAGAGTGGGATTACATTATTGATAAATGCATATATAAATATAAACTAGAAAAAACTAAACATACTAAGCCTCGCAAACTCTTAATGTAGATTAAACATGATAAAAAATATAAAAGTGAAAAAATATCAAAAGAAAAAGAAATCAAAATTGAAAAAGGAAAAAAACTAAACTGAACAATACTAAACTAAACAAAGCTGGGCTATTATATTACATTGGATAAAATAATTAATGTTGTTAGTTCCACTCCTCTATCCATACATTTAAGGTTGATAATAGGAATTCGGAAAGGTCAAGTTACATCATATGAAAATGTTGAATAAATGGTCTCCAAGTTTCTTCAAATTTAAACGAAGGGTCAGAAGTGACACTTCTTATTTTTTCTAAACTTAAACATGATATAGTTTGGGAAAACCATTGAAGAATAGTAAGAGGGTTAATCTCTTTCCAATTTAACAAAATAGATCTTCTAGCCATCCATGTAGCAAAAGCAATCATCCGATGAGCTGAGGCAGATAAATAAGTATGTTCCAACATTGGTAAACCAAAAATTGCAGTAATAGTTGCAAATCAATATGCAAAACTGTTGAAATAGTATCAAAAATATCTTTCCAATATTTTCCCAAAAGCGGACAAGACCAGAGCATGTGAGTCAAAGAAGCTACCTCAGACATGATTTGCGAGTTAGGGGGCAAAAGTTTAAGGGAAACACGAGGGGGTATTTCTTTACTCAGAGAGTGATAGCTGTGTGAAATGAGCTTCCTGTAGAAGTAGTAGAGGCCAGTTCAGTTGTGTCATTTAAGGTAAAATTGGATAGGTATGTGGACAGGAAAGGAGTGGAGGGTTATGGGCTGAGTGCGGGTAGGTGGGACTAGGTGAGATTAACAGTTCGGCACGGACTAGGAGGGCCGAGATGGCCTGTTTCCGTGCTGTGATTGTTATATGGTTATATGTTATATGGTTAGAATGACATCCATCACAGACAGGATTTATATAAGAGTAAAGATGAGCTAGTTTATCTTTAGACATGTGGGCCCTATGCACCACCTTAAATTATATTAACGCTTGTTTAGCACATATAGAGGAAGAGTTAACTAACTGAAGAATTTTCTCCCAATTCTCTATCAGAAGTTCCCTTTCCCATTCATTTTTAATTTTATCAGATATACCTGGCTGTATTTTCATAATCATATCATAGATAGTAGTTAGTAAACCCTTCTGATAAGGGTTTAAACCTAACACTTTTTCCATGATATCAATTGGATATGAAGTCGGGAAAGTACATAATGCAGTATTCAGAAAGTTTCTTATTTGTAAGTATCTAAAAAAATGGGATCTAGGCAAATTGTATTTATTAGACATTTATTCAAAAGACATGAAACAGTTATCCAAAAATAAGTCACAAAAACATATTATACCCTTCATTTTCCATATCAAGATCCATAGCAGAGGGTTGGAAAAGAAAATTAGATATAATCGGGCTTGTTAAGGTAAATTTATTCAAACCAAAAAAATTCCGAAACTGAAACCATATTCGTAGTGTATATTTAATTACTGGATTAGCCATTTGTTTATTCAGCTTATTTATTTATTTATAAAGAGCAAAGGGAAGTGAAGTCCCTAAAATAGTAACCAATGAAAAGCCTTGTACTGATTTACATTCAAGGTTTACCCATTACGGGCTTGGAGTTTTTCTCCAAATCCTGTGTCCAAAATATTAAATATAGGATATTAATTGCCCAATAATAAAATCGTAAATTTGGTAATGCCAAACGACCATCCTTTTTAGATTTCTGTAGGTATTTTTTACAACCTAGGATTTTTGTTTTGCCATATATATGAGGAAATCTTAGTATCAAAACAGTATCAAAAAAGGATTTAGAATAACTTAACCAGCCCGAAATATATATCTTGGATTAAATTGATATACTATACCCCTTTGGCTATGGTATTTACTAATAATCAAAGATCTCCCTTTTTTCAGTTGTTTCAAGGCACCAGTCAGGGCTGTCCTCTTAGCCCATTACTATTTGATATTGCCTTAGAACCCTTAGCTATTGCTATTCGAGACTCACCTAATATACTTGGTATTACTCGTGGGAATGAGATAAATAAGCTATCACTATATGCAGATGATTTGTTCCTATATATATCTAATCCTGAGAAATCCATCCCTGCAGTAATATCCCTGCTCGCTCAGTTTAGTAATTTTTCTGGCTACAAACTGAATCTTAGTAAGAGTGAACTTTTCCCATTAAATAAGCAGGTTCCAATTTCACCATTCAGATTGGTTACAGACTATTTTACTTAACTGGGTGTTAAAATTACTAAGAAACATAAGGATTTATATAAGGTCATTTTTTTTATATACCTTTAATTGATCAGCTAAACAAATGCTAACTAAATGGTCCCCATTGTCTTTTTCACTGATGGGTCGAATCAATGCTATTAATATGATTATTCTACCTAAATTTTTATATCTATCTCAAATGGTACCAATTTTTATTCCTAAATCCTTTTTTGATACTGCAGACAATTAATGATGAACATGGGAAAATCCTGTGGGAACAAAGTACACACACATACAACCAAGGGAAAAGTCAGTACAATACCTACCACCCTTTGACTCTCTGCAGGCATGGCTCTTTGCTTTTAGGGACAACAACACTATTCAATGCACAACTCGCCAATAATTTCTCCAGTGCTACCCCACAGTTCTCAGACTGGAGTGAAGCAGGGTGATCCCTCAGATGGTAAAAAGAGAAAGAATTCAGTAAGCCATGGCACCCTTTATAGTGCAGTGAGGCTGTAGGGTCCCACCCAGGTAATTCACAGGGAAGCCAATGGCTCAGTGCCAGCAGAGATAAGCTGATTACAAAGGCCAATTGCCCGAGGCTAAGTACAAGGCTAACGAAAGGTGTGCATTTATGGGCGAGGAGGGGTCAAACTTTGATTGGCAGGTGGCGTGTCTTTCGACCAGGTAATGGGCAGTGCTGTCACGTGATAGTCACGATCCCTCCAATTCAGTCACTAGGCTCTCTCTTCAGGTCCTCCTCACCTTTCCTATTTATGTCATCAGTGTTAATAAAAACTTCTGGCTGCTCACCCTCCCCCTTTAGAATGGACCGATCAGAGACATCCCTGACCCTTGTGCCTGGTAGGCAACATACCACACCCACACAATTTCGGCTCTGTTCCAAAGCCACTCCAAACACCGGTCCACTCACAATAATAGACACTCCACTTGTGCTTGCCTTATTTATATCCACCCTCTCTAATGAATCCTGCTCTGTGATTGGTCGCTGCCCAACTCCAAATAACTGCTGCGAAGTTCTGCCTTTTTAATCTTTGACATCCTGATTAATCAAGAACCTATCAACCTCTGCTTTAAATATACTAAATAGCTTGGCATCAAAGCCCCTGGTTCCAGACTCTCCCACTATGGGAAATATCCTCTCCATGTTCACTCTACGCAGTCTATTCAATATTTGTTTTTTTGACAATGAGAAACTCCCTCATTCTTCTGGACTCCCAGCATATGCAGGGACAGAGGCATCAAATGCTCCTCATTATGAACCTAGATTATTCTTGGGAACCTCCTGGACGCTCTCCAATGTCAGCATATCCTTTCTTATATAAGGAGCACAAAACGGTGACAATACTCCTAATGTGGTCTGACCAATGCCTTATCAAGACTCAGCATTACATCTTTTCTTTTACGTTCTAATCCTCTTAAAAGTAATGCTAACATTGCATTTGCTTTCCTGACTACTGACTCAACCTACGTATTAACCTTTGGGTAAAACTGCACGAGGACTCTCAAGTCTCTTTCCACCTCCGATTTCTGCATTTGCTCCTTGTTTAGAAAATAAGTCTATGCCTTTATTGTAACCACCAAAGTGCATCACCATGTACTTCCCAGCATTCCATTTCAGCTACTACATCTTTGCCTCTTCTCCTAATCTATCTAAGGTCCACAGCAGACTCCCTGCTTCTTCAACACTACCTACCCATCAACCTGTGCTTGTATCATCCCCAAACCTGGCCAGAAAGCCATCAATTCCACCATCCAGATCATTGATTACACCATGAGAAGAAGCAATCCCAACACTGATCTCTGCGGACACCAATAGTCTCCAGATCCAACCAAAATAAGAACCCTTTGTTCCCACTCTTTGCCTCCTGACAGTCAGTCAATCTTCTATCCATACTAGTATCTTTCCTGTAATACCATTGGCTCTAATCGTGTTTATCAGCCTCATTCTATGGCTCCTTGTCAAATGCTTACTGAACACCCAAGTAAAAACATCCATTGACTCGCCTTTGCCTATCCTGCCTGTGATTTCCATACAGAATGTAACACATCTGTCATGCCAGATTTCGCCTCAGGAAACCATGCTGACCTTGACATCATGTGCCTCCAAGTATCTGGAAACGTGTTCCTTAATCATGGACTCTAGTATCTTGCCCATCTGTGAAGTCAGAATTGGCCTATAGTTTCCTGCCTCCCTACCTTCTCAGAGAGTCGAGTGAAATTTGCAATTTTACAGTCCTGCAAAACCACTTCAGAACCTCATGATAATTGAAAGATCACCAATAATGTCTCCATGATCACTTCAGCTACTTCTTTAAAAACCTTTGGGTGTCGTCCAGGTGACATGTTTACTTTCACACCATTCAGCCTCCCACCTTCCTTGTACTTAGTAATGGTGACTACACTCACTTCTGTGCCCTGACACTTTCAAATGATTCTACAGCGAAGACTGTTACAATGTATTTATTGAGTTCATCCACAATTTCTTTGCTCCTTGTTAAAAAAACTCTCCAATGTTATTTCTTCAGCGGTTTGAACCGGGCACAAATGCGTAAGCACGTGGAGGTCAGACAATAGATAATAGACAGTAGGTGCAGGAATAGGTCATTTGGCCCTTCTAGCCAGCACCGCCATTCACTGTGATCATGGCTGATCATCCACAATCAGTACCCCGTTCCTGCCCTCTCCCCATATCCCTTGACTCCTCTATCTTTAAGAGCTCTATTTAACTCTTTCTTGAAAGCATCTAGAAAATTAGCCTCCACTGCCTTCTGAGGCAGAGCATTCCATAGATCCACAACTCTCTGGGTGAAAAAGTTTTTCCTCAACTCCATTCTAAATGGCCTACCCCTTATTCTTAAACTGTGGCCTTTGGTTCTGGACTCCCCCAACATCGGGAACATGTTTCCTGCCTCTAGCGTGTCCAATCCCTTTATAATCTTATATGTTTCAATTAGATCCCCTCTCCTCCTTCTAAATTCCAGTGTATACAAGCCCAGTCGCTCCAATCTTTCAACATATGACAGTTCCGCCATCCCGGGCATTAACCTCGTGAACCTACGCTGAACTCCCTCAATAGCAAGAATGTCCTTCCTCAAATTTGGAGACCAAAACTGAACACAATACCCCAGGTGTGGTCTCACCAGGACCCTGTACAACTGCAGAAGGACCTCTTTGCTCCTATACTCAATTTCTCCTCGTTATGAAGGCCAACGTGCCATTAGCTTTCTTCACTGCCTGCTGTACCTGCATGCTTACTTTCAGTGACTGATGAACAAGGTCACCTAGATCTCGTTGTACTTCCCCTTTTCCGAACTTGACACCATTCAGATAGTAATCTGCCTTCCTGTTCTTGCCACCAAAGTGGATAACCTCACATTTATCCACAGTAAACTGCATCTGCCCACTCACCCAACCTGTCCAAGTCACCCTGCATTCTCCTAACATCCTCCTCATATTTCACACAGCCACCCAGCTTTGTGTCATCTGCAAATTTGCTAATGTTACATTAATCCCTTCATCTAAATCATTAATGTATATTGCAAATAGCTGTGGTCCCAGCACAGAGTTATGCGGTACCCCACTAGTCACTGCCTGCCATTCTGAAAAGGATCCTACTCTTTGTTTCCTGTCTGCCAACCAATTTTCTATCCATGTCAGTACCCTACCCCCAATAGTATGTGCTCTAATTTTGCCCACTAATCTCCTATGTGGGACCTTATCAAAGGCTTTCTGAAAGTCTAGCTACACTACGACCACTGGCCCTCCCTTGTCCATTTTCATAGTTACATCCTCAAAAAATTTCAGAAGATTAGTCAAGTATGATTTCCCCTTCATAAATCCATGCTGACTCAGACCGATCCTGTTACTGCTATCCAAATGTGCCACTATTTCATCTTTTATAATTGACTCCAGCATCTTCCCCACCACTGATGTCAGGCTAACTGTTCTATAGTTCCCAGTTTTCTCTCTCCCTCCTTTCTTAAAAAATACGATAACATTAGCTACCCTCCAATCCGCAGGAACTGATCCTGAATCTATAGAACATTGGAAAATGATTACCAATGCGTCCATGATTTCTAGAGCCACCTCCTTAAGTACCCTGGGATGCAGACCATCAGGCCCTGGGAGTTTATCAGCCTTCAGTGCCATCAGTCTACCCAACACCATTTTCAGCTTAATGTGAATTTCCTTCAGTTCCTCCGTTACCCTAGGTCCTCTGGCCACTGTTACTGTTACTGGGAGATTGTTTGTGTCTTCCCTAGTGAAGAAAGATCCAAAGTACCTGTTCAACTCGTCTGCCATTTCCTTGTTCCCCATAATAAATTCACCTGTTTCTATCGTCAAGAGCCTAACTTTGGTCTTAACTATTTTTTTCCTCTTCACATACCTAAAGAAACCTTTACTATCCTCCTTTATATTCTTGGCTAGCTTACCTTCGTACCTCATCTTTTCTCCCCATATTGCCTTTTTTGTTATCTTCTGTTGCTCTTTAAAAGTTTCCCAATCTCCTGGCTTCCCGCTCATCTTTGCTATGTTATACTTCTCTTTTATTTTTATACTGTCCTTGACTTCCCTTGTCAGCCACGGTCACCCCATACTGCCCTTAGAATCATTCTTCCTCTTTGGAATGAACTGATCCTGCACCTTCTGTATTATTCCCAGAAATACCTGCCACTCTTGTTCCACTGTCATCGCTTCTAGGGTATCCTTGCAGTCAACTTTGGCCAGATCCTCCCTTATGGCTCCATAGCCCCCTTTGTTCAACTGTAATACTGATTTTCCCTTCTCCCTCTCAAATTGTAGATTAAAGCTTATCATATTATGGTCACTACCTCCTAATCGCTCCTTTACCTGGAGTTCCCTTATCAAATCCAGTTCATTACACAACACTAAATCCAGAATTGCCTTCTCCCTGATAGGCTCCAGTACAAGCTACTCTAAGAATCCATCTCGGAGGCACTCCACAAACTCCCTTTCTTGGGGTCCAGTACCAACCTGATTTTCCCAGTCTACCTGCATGTTGAAATCCCCCATAACAACCATAGCATTACCTTTGCGACATGCCAATTTTAACTCTTGATTCATCTTGCACCCTATATCCAGTCTACTATTTGGGGGCCTATAGATCACTCTGATTAGGGTCTTTTTGCCCTTACAATTTCTCAATTCTATCCATACTGACTCTACATCTCCGGATTCTATGTCACCCCTTGCAAGGGACTGAATTTCATTCCTCACCAACAGAGCCACCCTTCCTCCTCTGCCCACCTGTCTGTCCTTTCGATAAGATGTATACCCTTGAATATTCAATTCCCAGCCCTGGTCCTCTTACAGCCATGTCTCTGTTATTCCTGCAACATCATACTTGCCAATTTCAAACTGAGCCTCAAGCTCATCCACTTTATTTCTTATACTTCGTGCATTCATATATAATACTTCTAATCCATTACTCCCCTCACCTCTCACATCGATTCCTATTGCACTTGACCATACTCTCCGATCCCTTCCTGAGCTTTCTGCCCCATTAATTCTGTTGTCTTTCTTAACTTTTCTTAATCTCTCTTTCCCTTTAACTCCATCCTTATATTTCCAGTTTGTCTCCTCACCCCCCCCCCCCCCCAGTACTTAGTTTAAACACACCCGTGTAGCAGTGGCAAACCTGCCTGCCAGAATGCTGGACCCCTCCTGTTAAGGTGCAACCCATCCCTTTTGTACAGTTCATCCTTACCCCAAAACAGATCCCAGTGGTCTAAGAATCTGAAACCCTACTTCCCGCACCAGCTCCTCAGCCACACATTCAGATCCCCTATCTCCCTGTTCCTGCCCTCACCAACATGAGGAACTGGAAGCAAACTGGAGATAACCACCCTGGAAGTCCTGCTTTTCAGCCTTTTTCCACGTTCTCTGAAGTCACGCTGCAGAAATTCTTTCCTCTTCTTCCCGATGTCATTTGTGTCGACATGCACTACCACTTCCAGCTGTTCACCTTCACCCTTGAGGATTCCCTGCAATCGGTCCGTGATGTCCTGGATCCTAGCACAAGGGAGGCAACATACCATCTGTAAATCTCGCCTGTTGCCTCAGAAACCCCTTTCTGTACCTCTCACTATGGAGTCCCCTACTACCATGGCTCTGCCTGATGTCTGTCTCCTCGGCTTTGCTTCAGTGCCAATTTTTGACTCGCAGACCTGTCCGCCTCTCACACTGGCAGTGTCGTCTGTCCCAACAGCTTCCAAGAGGGTGAACCTGTTTTCAAGAGGTACATCCCCCGGGGTCTCCTGTACTCCAAGCATCCATCCCTTCCTCATCGTTGCTCCCCTTCTTTCTTGCGGTATCTTTGGTGTAGCAATCTCGCTGTAGGTCCTGTCCAGAAAACTCTCCTTTTCTCGGATGAACCTGAGGTGATCCAGTTGCTTCTCCAGTGCCCCAACATGGTCCTTCAGGAGCTGAACCTGGACACACTTTAAAAGTTCTACCTTTTAAGCCGATATAGGGGTTTCAAAAGATCCTTGTTCAATAACTCTGGAGTCAGTGACAACAGCATATCCTGAGCATCATTGACCAGTGGGGCTGACAAAAGAACTGCCATCAACATAGAAGTGGAGGTCGGCATTGGACAATGGTCGGTCAGTCAAATCTTCTCGTGTGGTGGTGAAAATACGATTTTGTAATAAGTAGTCATGTGCCGGAGCGTTCAAGGGTTGTGGTGGGTCATCCAGGAAGGTAGCAGGGTTCAGAGTTGTGCAGCGGGAGAAAGTCATTAGAGGAATATTCAGGAGAGCCATCTCGTATCGGCTTTGCCGGGCTTGTGTCAGATGCCGAGTCTGGCGAGTAGTGAGGAGTTCCACCGTGGAATGTGGCGTGAGCACAGTAACAGGTTGGTGTAAGGTAATATTTGGTGCAGCTGGTACAAGTGTGTATACAGCTGGAAAAATCTGTGTACACAGTGGTAATCCTGCTGCCACGGGATATAATTCAGTAGAATAATAGGCTACCGGGCGCTGTTGGTCACCGTGTTTTTGAGTGAGTACTGCAGTAGCACAACCGTCCTTAATGGTGACGTATAGTTGAAAGAGACGATCGTAGAGGGGTCGTCCCAAAGCAGGGGCTTGGAATAGACTGTCTTTTAATTACTGACAGCCTCTTTTTGTGCAGCACTCAGAGTGGAGGTAGGTGGAGTGTTTGGGGATGCCAATGGACATAGCTGGCGGGTGTAAATACAATATTCGCAATCCACTGTCTGCAGAAATTCAGGAGTCCCAAAAAGGCCCTCACCTGTTTCGACGTAGTTGGAATGGGGGCGTCTGCAATCGGTCGTATTCGGTCCTCTGTCAGTCGTGGTTTGGCTGCTGAGAGCAAGACCCCTAAAAACTTCTCTTCCTTCTGGGAATGCATCACCTTAGGAGGCGGGATCACGTAGCCCAATGAGTGAAGAAAGTGCAGTTGCATCATCGTGTCGGTTTTGCGCTATCGCTGGCAATCAGTAAGTCATTTACATACTGTACCAAAGTTGAGCTTCAGGGTAGCTGCAATTCGTGCAGTTGGCACTGGAGAGTCCGGGTAAATAGTGTTGGAGACAAATGAGTCCAGGTGTATTGTTGTCCTTTGTATGTAAATGCAAACAAACATTGTGAATCTGGATGTATTGCAACAGCAAAAAATGCATGTTGTACATCTATTATTGTAAATATACAGGCGGCTGCAGGTATATAACTTAAAATAGTTGCATGGTTCGAGACAAGGGCATGTATGGGTGTCACGATTTCATTTATCTCAGGTCTTGTACTAGACGTCATTCTTTTCTTTCTGGCTTTGGAACAGGGAAGGTTGGGATATTGCAAGGTGATTGGCAAGGCACCACAATTCCCTGAGCCAGAAAGGAGAGTTATAAGGGCTCGCACCCCTTCTTCTGCTTTCGTGGTCGTTGAACATACTCAGTCTTTACTTGGGGTTTGGAAAGTGATTTGGACTCACTTTGTCTGCTCCAATAATAAACAACAGCTCGTCTCATCTGGGTTCGAGTATTGTCAGAGCAATCCATATTGTTAGTCTGGATCATATGTGGAACACTGTGAGGAACACACTGCAATAACATTGCATTAAACAGGGGTGAATCTTGTCCTTGGTTAAAAGCTGAATCACCAGCAAAGGTTCCGTAACAGGCAACAAAATGTTCCCAATACTGACTTCCTGTCTCTCCAGGTTTGGACTTGCATTCCAGCACCCTACTAACATTTACTGGTTGTAGAAGGGCTCGCTCCAGTGCTTGAATCAAATGATTAGTTCAATTATCATGATCAGGGACCTTTTGCTCCAAATCCTCATGAGTTCAAACCGGTCCTGTATCATCAATCATTTGTCCCAACCATTCACCTTTTTCTTCTGGGGAGAGGATAATAAAGCATAGCCCAAATAGGTCATTAGTAGTAGCCCCACACATTTGAATAGTACTCCGGATATACTGGGCTAATTGAGCTGGCTTTTCCTTACGGTTTGGGGCTTGATTCATTATCATAATCATCTTTTGGGGTTTCCAAGGGACATAAACCCCAACAGTCGTTTCATTATTTCCTTGTGCTCTTGCTCAAGGATTAGGCAGTTTTCCAACCGGTATTGCCCCGAGGGGTTAATTTGGACTTCCTCTATTTGTTGAGTAAGCTCTGACACTTCTTCCTCCTGGTCCCTATCCTGTGCTTCCTTGCAACTTTTATCTTTTGGATTTACTTTTTCTCGCTCCCTTATACCTGATCCCTCAGGGTATCGATAAGGATGTACGGAATTATAAGGCAGAGGGGGTGCTGATGGACACGGGGTTGGACCAGGGGGTATCAGGACTCTGGGAAGTAATCCCCATTCCTCATCCCTATCAGTTTCTTCTGAATCCTCAAGCAGGGTCAGTATGCCAGACATAGGATCAGGATCCTGGGACCCTTTTTTCTCTTGTTCACAGGGCTGTTGCCTTAATCCCTCCTTTCTATTTTTTTCGGCCTTTTGCTGTTTTTGCTGTTGCTCTTTTTCCCTTTTCCTTCTACCGTCTACCCATTCACATTCAGCTTTAAGGGTTTCCCAACTCTTAGGAATTCCATCAACAGCACATAACACTATTCCTCTATCGCATGCATTGTTCCTCCAACTGGCCAGTAAAGTATTAGTCAATATTACATCTGCTTTATATTTGCATTCCTTAATCAGGAATTTCCATTTCTTTCCACAGTTCTTTTTCCAGATTAAATTAACCATTTGTTCCATAACTCTACTTCCCAAGTTCCCCCTGGGGGGCCAAATATCAGATCCCAAATGTTTAGTAAGTGCAAAACTTAATCTTCATAAATTGTCCTCTGATTTAGGTAATTTTTCACACATACTTTGGAGTGGAGTTCCCTTTCCAGCTGTATCAAGGGCCTGTCCCATTATTGCCCTTATTATATTACCAGTTGTTCTTTTTTATGCCACTGGGTGAGAAATTTAGCCAGCCTGCCTCTCCCTTAATCAACTTTAACCGGCCATGTTATCAGGAAGCAGCTGACGTGGTCAAATCCCTCAGGTAGCAGTGGCCGCTTCTCCTGACCAGGGTCCCCAGTCTCGACTCAACAGATGGAATCATGATACTGTAGCCATTAGTGAGACTTGGTGTCTGGAGGGGCAGGACTGGCAACTCAACATTCTGGGGTTCGGTTGTTTTGGATGCTACAGAGTGGAGGGATTAAAGGAGGAAGGGTGTTGTGACTGTCAGTGAAAGCCACCAGAGACAGACAGTGCTGGTAGGATAAACGTCTTTATTTGGCTCAGGGCGTCTATCCCTATGATAAAACCTTCATTGTCTGGGCACATCCGGAAATCTACAGAAAGCTGCACTCCCTCAAGCTCAAGTACCTGGGGTTGATCTCTCTGCAGTCATTGTTTCATCTCTTGTGGTCATGTAAATCACCTGTCCAATTATCAATACGGATGACTCCATGTCCACTAACATTTCACATTGCTGTTCCCCTCATAAACATCTTGTGTATGTCCGTGGATGACAACAATAGAGGCTGCTGCCAGTCGTTTGACTAATCTGGATGCCTACTTCACCAGCTCTGTGACTTGGTGGACAGTCAAATTGGAAACAAAAGGCGCTGCTGTGGATTTTGTCTGCTTTGGTGAGAGATCCTCAAACCTTTCTCTCTTTTCAAGACACTGCCTCCAACAATGGCCTGAGAGGTCACAGCTGTACCAAATCATCTTCTTTACCTTTCCACATCTTCCTTGCTAGGTGTCCTGGACAAAGCAACTCCTCTGTACTGTAACAGATTCCCCATCAGTTGAAGGGATTGAAAAGAACAAATTTGCAGATGGAGCACAGACAGTTGCAAGAAACATAAGGTTATCATAGTACGAGATTTTAACTTCTCACATATTGACTGGGACTCCCATACTGTAAAATGACTAGATGGGATAGAGTTTGTCAAATGTGTTCAGTAAAGTTCCCTTCATCAGAACATAGAAGTCCCAAAGATGGAGCTGCTATTAGGATATGAGATAGGGCAGTTGACAGAAATTTGTGTGGAGGAACATTTTGCATCTAGTGACCACAATGTCATTAGCTTCAAAGCAATTACACAAAAAGTTCGGTCTGGTATATGGGCTGAGATTCTAAATTGGAGAAAGGCCAAATTTATGGTATCAGAAATGATCTGGCATGTGGGTTTGGGCAGACTTTTTTTTGGCAAATGTGTACTTGGTAAGTGGGAGGCCTTCAAAAGTGAAATTTTGAGAGTGCAAAGTTTGTATGTGACTGTAAGAATAAAAGGCAGAAATAAGAGGTTTAGAGAACCTTGAATTTCAAGAGATATTGAGGCCCTCATTAAGAAAAAAGGAGGTGCATATCCGGTATATGCAGGTAGGAACAAATGAGGCGTTTGTGGAGTATAAGAAATGCAAGGGACCACGTAAGAAGGGCTAAAAGAAGGCATGAGGTGCCCTAGCAAACTAGTTGGAGGAGAATCCTGAGGGATTTTAGAGATATGTTAAGAGCAAACAGATTGCAAGGACAAAATTCATCCTCGAAGTCAGAATGGTAATCCATGTGTGTTGTCAAAAGAGATGGGGGAGAGATTAAATGAATATTTTGGATCTGTATTTACTCAGGAGATGGACACGGAGTCTGTAGAAACGATGGAAGGTGGCATCAGCTTTATGGACCTGTTTATTTTCTGATCTCTCGGGTTCTTCCAGGAGTCAGAAATGGCGTGCAGTCTTACTTCTAATGATTGTTTATTTTAAAGTCCATGCAGACATACAAATACCAAGCAAAGTAAATAAAGAGCTGAGAAATGATGCTAAGAGGTAAATTAACAGCAAAGAACGCGAAAACAAAAAGAAGCAAAGATGATGCCTCTGAAGAAGCCATCACCTTTTATAATCTAGACAACCGAAATTCCTTGGATAGAAATAAACTCATTCATAGGCTACAGAGTTAAAACAATTACATCACATAAGTTATGTGCTAACACTTGGCCAATAAAAATGAGAAAGATGAAAAAAGTCAGGTTACTGCTTTCTGCCAAACCACCACATACTGTGAAAAATACACGTGTTTGCTAAAATATACAAATTGTATTAAAAGTATTATTTTTTTTAAATTATAGTTTAGACAGAACCTATACAGATTAGAGGAGGAGGCGTTTGTTGCTTTGAGGCAAATTAGACTGCATAGATCACTGGGGCCTGACAAGGTGTTCCCTCAGACCCTGTGGGAGGCAAATGCAGAAACTGCAGGGGCCCTAGCAGAGATATTTAAATCATCCTTAACGACAGGTCAGATACCAGAACCAGAGGATTGGAGTATAGTAATGTTGTTCCATTGTTTAAGAAATGCTCTAAAAATAAACCAGGAAATTATAGTTCAGTGAGCCTGACATCAATAGGAAAAAAGTGGCCAAATGTGAGTATTTGGATGAACATGGACTGATTAGGGATAGTCAGCATGGCGTCCTGTGTGGTATGTCATGTCTAAACATTCTTACAGAGTTTGTCAAGGAATGAATTCGGCTGCCTTCCCTCCTCTTTAAATGCCTCCAGTATTCACTCACCCCATCCTCATCTGGATCCAGTTGTTGCTTTAGCCCTTCCTCATATCCGTTTCGACTGGCTATCTCCCGTCTTTATTTCCATTCCTGAGGAAAGGTCTCAACCTCAAACATTGACTATCTATCTCCCTCCGCACATGCTACTTGACCTGTCGAGTTCGTCTAGAATTTTGTGTGTGTCGATCGGGAGAACTCCGCTCTCCGGGAAAGCCTTGGGAATGGTCTGGTTGTCCATCCGCTGGAGTCGGACTAAACCCCGGGAAAGGTTTTTGTCAGCCTGAGCCCTCGGTCCCAGGGATTCTCCAATTCTCTGCTTCTACCCCCAGTCTCTCTCAAACTGGATGAGGATACGGCGAATCCAGCGCTCGTGTGCTTGTGTGCTGGGATCGGAGGGATTCACATCGGGGAGACATTACTGGGAGGTGGAGGTGACAGGGAATCGATGGTCGTGTCTGGGAGTCGCCGCAGAGTCTGTGGAGAGGAAGAGAGAGGTCAGACTGATTCCGGACACCGGATTCTGAATCATCGGGTGGTTTAATGACGAGATGAAGGTTCTCACCTCCCCTGGATCCCATCTCCCTGCCGGTTCCATCCCCGGGAGGGTGGAAGTTTATCTCAGTTACGAGACCAGGACAGTCTCATTTTACAATGCAGAGACCAAGTCCCATCTCCACATCTTGACTAGGAATAAATTCACGGAGAACCATTATCTTTTTTTCTGGACTGGGGATAAAAACAAGTGGATGAGAATCTGCTCCGGTTACGCTCCGTGTCGGTAAACAGGGCGGGTCCCGGGACCGGTGTCAGTATGTGGAGAGTGAAATAAGCACAATATGAGAATAATTGATCCTTTAATTTTAATGCGTTAACAGCCTCATCAACGGAACAGAAACACTGGATTCAGCAGCAGCCGCAGGTGGCGGATCCTGAGCTCTTCCAGGTCCTAAAGTCCACCGATACTGATGTCGGTTAGCCGGGGCAAGTGGTGGTGGTGCTGAATGGAAGAGGGAGGTCACAGTGAATCTTGGTTCGGCGGGACATGGCACGGTGGTAACACACAAAGCGCCAGAGAATCTCAGCAAAACAGGCAGCATCATGGAGGGAAATGGACAGTTGACATTTCAGCTCAAGACCCTTCATCTCCACTGAAAGTAAGAGCGGAGTTAGTAGGTATAGAAAGGTGCAAGGAAGAGTGGAGTAAGAGCTGGCAACTGATCCGGATGAGGGAGGGGTGCAGTGTGGAAATGTGTCAGAAGCTGAGAGGTGAGAGGTGGGAGTGACAAAGATGACGGAGTCTGGTCGAGAGGAAAGTGGAGCCTGAAATAGAGGGAGGTAGGGAGGAGTGTGTGGGGGATGGGCAGATTGAGAGAGTGGGGGAGGAGGGGAAAGAGAGAGGGTGATGGGGCGTGGTAGATCAGGAGGAGTGAAAAGAGCAGAATCAAAATGCTGTAACTCTGGTCTGGAACAGGGACAATAATTTATTGTTTATGAACTTTCGAGGGGCCATAGGACCATAAGATATAGGAGCAGAATTAGGTCATTTAGCCGATCAAGTCTGCTCTGCCATTCCATCATGTCTGATCCCGGGTCCCACTCAACCCCATACAAACACCTTCTCGCCATATCCTTTGATGCCCTGATCAATCAGGAAACAATCAACTTCTGCCTTAACTATACCCACCCACTAGATTCTCTTTCAGGACCTCCTCTCTTTTCCTACCACAACTCCTGGCTGCTCACACAGACTTTCAGGTTATTGTGGATGCCTTCAGAAACATTAGGGACCCTGGCACCTGTGAAGCGAACTACCATCCATGTTTCCTTTTCACATCCACAGAATTGCCTATCTGTCCTCCTGAATATTACCGCTGCCATCCTCTTCAGTTCCTTACTCTTCAAGATGCACAGGAGCAGAATCAGTACCAGAGGCTCAGCCGTTGTTGCTACCCCCCCCCCAGATAGGTCCCCACCCCAAACGGTACTCAAAATAGAGTACTTATTGTTGAGGGGGACGGCCACAGGTGTGCTTTCCACTATCTGAGGTTTCCCCTTCTCCCTCCTGACAGTCACCCATTTATTTAGCTGTTGTAGCCTTGGGGTGTCTACCTCCCTGTAGCTCCTGTCTTTCACCTCTTCACTTTCCCAAACAGTCCATAAGACCATAAGATATTGGAGCAGAGGTAGGCCATTCGGCCCACTGAGTCTGCTCCGCCATTCAATAATGGCTTGATCCAATTCTTCCAGTCATCCCCACTCCCCTGCTTTCACCCCATACCCTTTGACGCCCTGGCTAATCAGGAACCTATCGATCTCTGCCTTAAATACACTCAATGTCTTGGCCTCCACAGCCGCTCATGGCAACAAATTCCACAGATTTACCACCCTCTGACTAAAGTAATTTCTCCACATTTTTGTTCTAAAAGGACGTCCTTCAATCCTGAAGTCGTGCCCTCTTGTCCTAGACTCCCCTACCATGGGAAATAACTTTGCCATATCTAACCTGTTCAAATCCCCTTGGGATTCTCCTTCACTTTGTCTGTTAGAGAAATTTAATTCCTCCTTTTTGCATTTCTTGTTTCTTTCTTAAGTGTTCACTTGTATTTCTTATTCTCCATATGTACCTCATTTGTTCGTACCTGCCTGTACCTGCTATGCACCTCCTTTTCCCCTTCAACTAGTGCCTCAAGACTTTTAAAAACCAAGCTTTACTTAGACTTGCTATCTTTACTGTTTACTTGAAGTATTTACATTAAGGCTTGATTTACTTGATATTTGAAGGTACATTCTGAGTCGGTAGTGATAAAGTTCGAACACTTGTGTCCAGCTTAATTGGCCAATCCTGAAGAAAGGTCTCAGCTGGGTTTATTAATTTCCATGGATGCTGCTTGACCTGTGTTCCTCCAGCATTTTGTGTGTTTTACAAGGAGGCATAATTTTAAGGAGATTGGAGGAAGGTATAGGGGAATGTCAGATGTAGAATTTATGAGAACTATTGTTACGTACCCTTGGGTAGCTTGTACTTGTCACGTGACAGTGGTGTCGAAGAGGTGCTGGACTGAAGGTAATGGTCTTGTGATGGTGGAGTGACATCATTTTCCCACTAGTAGAGGTCATGTGACAGGTTTTCTTTACAGGGTATAAAAGGAGGACCCCTCCCTATGAGGAGGGGCAGTTCGTGGCTGGATTTGCCATTTTGACTCCATGCTACTGCGTGGTCCAATATTATGATGCAGTTTGGTTGAAAGGTGGAGTTTTATTTAATGCCTAAAGTTTAAAAGGTCATTGCCGGCAGTTTCTTTATAATACTGCCAGTTAAAAATCAGTGGAGAGTGAAGATCGGAGTTCAGGAGCTAAAAGATCGAGGAAAGTTGATTTCAACGGTGAAGCAGGTTCGACATTGTTTGATCCTCATTCGGAAGGAATTCGTTGGCTGTGTCCATGTTAACCCCTGAAAATAATAGCAGAAAGGGTTGGGTACAGTTTTGTAAAGGAAAGGTCAGTGCCTTTACGCTGTTTCATTTTCGTCTTTGTAAATTCTCCGGGAAAAATACAGTTCGACTGGGAACCGCAGAAACACGACGTTAAAGAGAATTTAAATAATCTAAAAAGTCTCGTCTTTAATGGACTGTAAGCATTTTGAACTTTTGCAGTACTACTTTGAAGAACTGTTTTTGCTACATCGCTTTAAGAATTGCGTTCGCTTTATTCCTTTAAGAACTGTTTAAGCTTTATCGCTTTAAGAACTGTTCAAGCTGCCGCACAGCAGCTGATTTCCGGTTGTGTTAGTCGTTTGTTTACTTTTGGGGTTTGTTTTTCAGTGTTTAATAAATGTTTTATTTGTTATAAAAAACCCTGCTTCACTTATATACTTATTGTTGCAGAATCCGTAACACTATACATAAAAAAGACTGAGAACTAATCGAAGTACAAAAGATAAATTGTTCAAATAAAAAAATATACTGGGAACATTACTTGTAAAGAGTTCTTGAAAGTGAGTCTGTAGGTTTTGGAATTTGTTCGGAGTTGTGGTGAGTGAGTTATCCATGCTGGTTCAGGAACCCGACTGTTGTCGAGTAACAGCTGTCCCTGAACCTGGTGATGTGGGACCTACAGCTTCTGTACCTCAGCCTAATGTAGTTGCAGTGAGAGAGCATGGCCTGGGTGGTGGGGGTCCTTGATGATGGATGCTGCTTTCTTGTGACACCATTCCATGTAAATATGCTCATTGTTGATGATCCCTGCCACCCATCCCACAATCTCTTTGACCACTACCATCAGGCAGGGGTACAAAAGCTTCAGAACTAAGACTGTCAGCCTGGGTAACAGCTTCTTCCCTCAGGCTGTGAGACTATTGGGTACTCGAACTCATATCAGGACAGCGAGCTGTTTACTGTTTACCTCTGCTGTGGTTCACTGCTTGCATTTTGAATTATTTTTTGTAAAGGTCATTGCAGTTTAATATTTTGGTTTATGTGTTGTGCGTGATATATATTTTGGGGGTGCATTGTGGTCCGGAGCAACATTGTTTTGTTTGGTTATATATATGTACAGTCAGTTGACAGTAAACCTGAAGGGGCGTGACAAATTTCTCTAGCCTCCCAAGGTAGGAGAGGTGCTGGTGCACTTTCTTGGCTGTATCCCCATCCCACAAATAGCTTCCACTGATCTAACCCAGTTACTATTGTCCCCGCTATGAGCATTTTCTCTCAAGCTTCATTGTGATTGGGAACAGAAATCCGGTTTGTCTGACGCTCTGAACTACTGTCACCCACCACAAGGGGGCGATGAGGGACCGTTCTGCACATTACCGTCCCGTTAGATTTGGCAGGACAACTGTAGGACCAGGAGACGCGGCTGGCAACGCTTCTGAGTCTGACTGTGTCTCGGGATGGTGGTGGGCGGGCGGGGTGGTGGTTTGCTCCGAAGAAAGCGGCAACGGCAAAGCACCCTCGGTAAGTCAAGCCCCTCAGCGAGAAAGTGCTGATGATGTGTTTCCAAAAGTGAGAGAGACGCTGACAACGGCAGCTGTACAAGCATGTGGACAATGCACAGGATATTTACAATAGACAGTTACAAGTTCTGGTAATTATTCACCTCTTCGGCCTTCTCTCTTTTTCCATTCCCCACTCTGGCTCCGCTGTCACCCCTTAACAACATAACAACAATCTCTTACTTTATCCTTTCTTCTAGACTGAGCATCAAAACCAGTGGCGGATAACTATCAGTGATTAATTAGCATAAAACAAGTGGCTGATAACTAACAATGATTAATTTTATCGCCTTCACTGCATACGCCAATGGCTGGGCATTCAGTAGCAGCCGTCGGCGACAGATCCTGAGCTACCAGACTCTCCTGGGTCCTCAAGTCCACACACAATGTGACGGGTTAAGTTGGACAAGTGGTGGTTTTGCTGATATGAAGGTGAATCTCAGGGAATGGGGCAGCTTGTGGTGAAAACACAGAAGCACCGGAGAATCTCAGCGAGTCAGATAACTGTGGAGGGAAACTGACTGTTGGTGCTTCAGCTCGGGACCCTTAATCTTAGCTGAAAAATAGAGCGGAGAGAGTTGGTATAGAAGGTGAGAGGAAGGGTGGAGTATGAGCTGTCAGCTGATCCAGATGAGGGAGGAGTGGAGTGTGGAATGAAGGGGTGAGGCGGGGTGGAGTCTATGGGTGATGGACAGATGGAGAAAGTGGGGGAGGAGGGGAAGAGTGGGTGATAGGGCTGGTGAATGAAATGGAGAGAAGAAGAGCAAATGGAATTGAGGCGGGATGGAAATAGGGTGATGGGGGATGGTGGAAATGAAACGTGACAGAGGAGAAGTGACTACCCCTCTGAAAATTCGATGTTCCTGCTGCCAGTTTGCGGGCTGCCTGCTGGAATATGAGTAGCTGTTCCTTTAATTTACGAGACAAGTAGAACCGGGATCCCAAATGGTCTCCAAATGGATCAGTCAGTTATTCTGCTTTGGACCGTCCTTAGGGTAGAACAACCACAGGAGGTCCGTCAGCATCCACGGAGAGAGGAACGGAATTTGCATTCCACATCGATGACATCTTCCAGAATTTATGTAAATGCTGCCTGGCCTCTGCGGATTTCATAGAGACTTAGAAAATAGGTGCAGGAGTAGGCCATTCGGCCCTTCGAGCCAGCACCACCATTCAGTAAGATCATGGATGATCATCCAACTCAGAATCCTGTACCTGCTTTCTCTCCATACCTCCTGATCCCTTTAGCCACAAGAGCCATATCTAACTCGCTCTTAAATATAGCCAATGAACTGGCCTCAACTGTTTCCTGTGGCAGAGAATTCCACAGATTCACCACTCTCTGTGTGAAGAAGTTTTTCCTCATCTCGGTCCTAAAAGGCTTCTCCTTTATCCTTAAACTGTGGCCCCTCATTCTGGACTTCCCTAACATCGGGCACAATCTTCCTGCATCTAGTCTGTCCAATCCCTTTAGAATTTTATACGTTTCAATAAGATCCCCCCTCAATCTTCTAAATTCCAGCGAGTATAAGCCTAGTCGATTCAGACTTTCTTCATATGAAAGTCCTGCCATCCCAGGAATCAATCTGGTGAACCTCCTTTGTACTCCCCCTATGGCAAGAATGTCTTTTCTCAGATTAGGGGACCAAAACTGCACACAATACTCCAGGTGTGGTCTCACCAAGACCTTGTACAACTGCAGTAGAACCTCCCTGTTCCTGTATGCGAATCTTTTTACTATGAATGTCAACATACCATTTGCTTTTTTCATCACCTGCTGTACCTGTATGCCCACCTTCAATGACTGGTGTACAATGACACCCAGGTCTCATTGCACCTCCCCTTTTCCTAATCGGCCACCATTCAGTTAATAACCTGTTTTCCTGTTCTTGCAACCAAAGTGGATAACCTCACAATTATCCACATTAAATTGCATCTGCCATGAACTTGCCCATTCACCTAACCTATCCAAGTCACCCTGCATCTTCTTAGCATCATCCTCACAGCTAAGACTGCTGCCCAGCTTCGTGTCATCCGCAAACTTGGAGATGCTGCATTTAATTCCCTCATCTAAATCATTAATATATATTGTAAACAACTGGGGTCCCAGCACTAAGCCTTGCGGTACCCCACTAGTCACTGCCTGCCATTCTGAAAAGGTTCAGTTTACTCCCCTCTTTGCTTCCTGTCTGTCAACCAATTCTCTATCCACATCAATACCATACCCCCAATACCGTGTGCTTTAAATTTGCACACTGATCTCCTGTGTGGGACTTTGTCAAAAGCCTTTTGAAAATCCAAATATACCACATCTGCTGGTTCTCCTCTATCCACTCTACTAGTTACATCCTGAAAAAATTCTATAAGTTTCGTCAGACATGATTTTCCTTTCACAAATCCATGCTGACTTTGTCCGATGATTTCACCACTTTCCAAATGTGCTGTTATCACATCTTTGATAACTGACTCTAGCATTTTCCCCACCACCAATGTCAGGCTAACCAGTCTATAATTCCCCGGTTTCTCTCTCCCTCCTGTTTTAAAAAGTGGGGTTACATTAGCCACCCTCCAATCCTCAGGAACTAATCCAGAATCTAAAGAGTTTTGAAAAATTATCATGAATGCATCCACTATTTCTTGGGCTACTTCCTTAAGCACTCTGGGATGCAGACCATCTGGCCTTGGGGATTTATCTGCCTTTAATCCCTTCAATTTACCTAACACCACTTTCCTACTACATGTATTTCCCTCAGTTCCTCCATCTCACTAGACCCATGGTCTCCTACTATTTCCAGAAGATTATTTATGTCCTCCTTAGTGAAGATAGAACCAAAGTAGTTACTCAATTGGTCTGCCATGTCCTTGTTCCCCATGATCAATTCACCTGTTTCTGACTATAAGGGACCCACATTTGTCTTAACCAATCTTTTTCTTTTCACATAGCTATAAAAGCTTTTACAGTCAGTTTTTATGTTCCCTGCCAGCTTTCTCTCATAATCTTTTTTCCCTTTCCTAATTAAGCCCTTTGTCCTCCTCTGCTGGACTCTGAATTTCTCCCAGTCCTCAGGTGTGCTGCTTTTTCTGGCTAATTTGTATGTTTCTTCTTTGGAATTGGTACTACCCCTAATTTCCCTTGTCAGCCACGGGTGCACTACCTTCCCTGGTTTATTCTTTTGCCAAAATGGGATGAGCAATTGTTGTAGTTCATCCATGCAATCTTTAAATTCTTGCCATTGCATATCCACCCTTTAAGTCAATCCTTTAAGTATCATTTGCCAGTCTATCTTAGCTAATTCACGTCTCATACCTTCAAAGTTACCCTTCTTTAAGTTCAGAACCTTTGTTTCTGAATTAACTATGTCACTCTCCATCTTAATGAAGAATTCCTCCATATTATGGTCACTCTTACCCAAGGGGTCTCGCGCGACAAGATTGCTAACTAACCCTTCCTCATTGCTCAATACCCAATCTAGAATGGCCTGCTCTCTAGTTGGTTCCTCGACATGTTGGTTCAGAAAACCATCCCGCATACATTCCAAGAAATCCTCTTCCTCTGCACCCTTACCAATTTGGTTCACCCAATCTATATGTAGATTGAAGTCACCCATTATAACTACTGTTCCTTTATTGCACGCATTTCTAATTTCCTGTTTAATGCCATTCCCAACCTCACTACTACCGCTAGGTGGCCTGTACACAACTCCCACCAGCGTTTTCTGCCCCTTAGTGTTATGCAGCTCTACCCATATCGATTCCACATCCTCCAGGCTAATGTCCTTCCTTTCTATTGCGTTAATCTCCTCTCTAACCAGCAACGCTACCCCACCTCCTTTTCTTTCCTGTCTATCCCTCCTTTCAAGCATTTTCTGTTTATTTTTTTCGAGCATTTGATTCAAACAAACAGGCAACAACAACAACAAATGGATTTGACACAAGAAGTTCTACTGATGCTGGAGGAAAAAAAAAACAAAATGCTGAAGGAACTCAGTGGTCCGGGCAGCATTTATGGAAAGAATAAACAGACGATGTTTCCCGCTGAGAACCTTCATCGGGACTGGAAAGGAGGGTGTCGAAGTCAAAATAAGGTGGGAGAGGGTAAGGTGCAGAAGTGACGTATGATAGGTACGCCAGGTGAGTGGGCGGGGGAGGGAGGGAGGGAGCGTGAAGGAAGAAGCTGGGAGGTGACAGGTGGAAAAGGGTAAAGGGCTGAAGAGTATCCGATGGGAGAAGAGATGGACCCAGAATAAAGGGAAGGAGGAGGGGTTCCAGAGGGAGATGATTGGCAGGTGAGGAGAACAGAAGGAGTGGTAGTGGAACCAGAATCGGGAATGCAAAAAAGGGGAGAAATTACTGGGAACTGGAAAATTGGATGTTCATGTCCTCAGGTTAGAGCTACCCAGGCGGAGTTAAGTGTTTTTCCTCCGTCCTCATGGGCCGTCATGTCGGAATTGGAATGGAAAGTCGAATTGTAATGAGTGGCCACCGGGATATTCCCGGTGGATAGAGTGGGAAGGTGCTCGATGAATCAGTCTCCCATTCTACGCCGGATCTCACTGATTGATATTGGAATCGTGTAGAGAGCGATCCCTGTGGAAAGCGGAGGCAAAGATCCCGACAGAAATCCGATGTTCTGCCGTTGTGTAAACATGTATGGTCGTTGTGCAGCACGGTAATGTAGCGGATAAGACAATCTGGTTATAGCGCCAGTGATCACTGATTGCAGTTCAATTCCTGCCGCTGTCTGTAAGGACTTCGTACATTCTTCCCGTGGCCGTGTGAGTTTACTCCAGGTGCTCCCGCTTTCTCCCATATTCCAACGACGTACGGAACCGAGCATGGAGAATGGGATGATCCCGATGTCTGATTCCTTCACCGGCCTGGGAGGAGAGGCTATGACAAGAATTCCATCCAGGATTCCGAGAGAAAGGGACATGAGAGAGAGCATACTGATTAGTCGGTGGGGATTTTCCTACTGATTGGGTGTAGAATTTGGGAGAGTAAATTACACTGATAGTCTTGTTAATTATCCAACAACTCCTTCCGTTAATAGAATACCAACCTCAATAAACACTATTATTAAATGGATGGCGTCACACGGACTGCAGAAGCTGAGTCGCTCGTTTCAACCTTCTCCCATTCTACGCCGGCTGTTGGGGGGCAATAAATGTTGGTCCTGTTGCCGATGCCCACATTCCGCTCACAATAAATTCTTACACCCGTTCCAGTAGAGTTGCAGCATTTTGCTTTGGCTCTTCCTGCATTACCGGTTTCCAACAGTAGGTGGCGGTCCTGCACCGTGAAACTGATCATTGGGCTGCTCGCCATCTCCACTCGCCGGTTGCAAGCGGTACTGCAATGGACTGAACTTCAAATCTCCATCATCTGGATTGGCGAAGTGCAACAAAAGATGCTTGAGTCTGAGGGTCACTTGTATGTGTACCACTTCTTCTCTGTCACCCCTTCTCCATGTGATCCTCAGCCTCAGTTATTTCCACATTCACTCTCCAACCCTGTAAACCTCACCCGAAGTCAAATGTTCCCCACCAGGGAATGAAGGGGTTAAAGTCTTCACACACTACCCATAATGTGGATTTATTTCTGACCCTTCTTCGTTCCATCAGGCACTTCTGGTGATCCAAGATGGAGCGGGTCAAACGGACCACCATGCACAAGTCCCTGGACAACGGGGGCAAAAACATCCCCAATGTTGCCCTCACCCTGATGGCCAGCTTCATGTGTGGCTGCATCAGGTTGTGTGTGGATCCCAGGTACGTGGGCACCAAGTACCACTATGTGCCCAGGTTCTACCTGTCGCCCTGGCTATGAAGGGTGGGTCTGGCCCCTTTCCTGCGCAACACCCCGGTCAGCTGGTCGTTGCCGCCATACCTGTCCTTCGTAGAGAAGTTCTTTCAGGTCAACGCCTTTGACCACAGGGCCATCAGGCAGTGGTCAGCACGTAAGGTCCTGCAGGCACTGCAGGAGAAGGATGTGATGGACACAGTGGGGTGGTTCCCTGAGCAGACTGTCCAGTTCATCTGGCAAAATGCCTCATCGCCAGACCTCACCAACGGGCACCAAGACCTCGCCTGGCTGGCGGTGAGAGGGGCCCTCCCAGTCCGATCCCTCCTGTACGCCCGGAACGTCGCCTCCACTCCCCTCTGCCCACGGGAGGACTGCAGTGAGGAGGAGTCGGTGAACCAACTCTTTGCACACTGTGGGTTCGCGGAGAAGGTGTGGAGGAGGATGGAAGGGACGGTGTCGAGGTTCATCCCCAGCAGCTGCGTGACAGAGGACTCTCTGATCTACGGGCTGTTCTCGGGGACGCACACTGAGACCAATATCCGGTGCTGCTGGCAGATCATCAACTCGGTGAAAGACGCTCTTTGGTCGGCCCGAAACTTGATGGTCTACCAGCACACGGAGATGTCCGTGGGGGAATGCTGCCGACTGGCACATTCTCAGCTGCAGGAGTACGTGCTGAGGGACGCACTCAAACTCGGTGCAGCCACCGCAAGGGCCCGGTGGGGAAGGACCACAGTCTAGGGTTCTTCTCCCGTGGGAGTTGAGGGGTAGGGGGCGGGGTGTTTACCCCTGAACAAGTGTATGTAAATATGAAGTAACAGAGTGCCACCTGGGTGGCAAAAGTGTGGGAATGTAAAGACTGTAATGGAAACATTTGTAAAGGACTGAGAGTTATTGAATGGTTTATTGTACATAATATTATTTTTGAATAAAGTATATTTTGTTTAATAAAAAAAATTCTGTCACTCAGCCTCGCTCACAGAATCATTTGGGACATGTGCCACCTGAGCAAAGATTGTGCACCCACTTTGTGTGAGAAGAAGAGCCCAATGCAGGGGTCACAGGAAGGTGAACGGTGCTGCAAAGGGAGGGGTGGGAAAATGTTGGAGGTATGAGGTCAGAGGAAGGGTGCACAGAGGGTAAGGGACAGGGGAAATCCTGAAGGAGAGGACATACAAGTCCGAGACTGATCAAGGTTGAGGGAGGTGCAGGTGAGACGAGGACGAGGCCGTGGATAAAGGAAAATGTCTGAGTTCGTGTAGGTGTGTGCATTCGTGAGTGAGCGTGAGGGAGACAGAGGGAGAGAAGTTCTGCGACTTGTCACTTTCCAGGTAGGTGTGCATTCATCACCTGTCTGTTTTTCACAGTTATTTCAAAACTAATGGAATAATGCTCACAGGGTAAAGTTTCTTCCACTGACACATTAACCACTTTCCCAGCCTCACTTACTGAGGTGGTCAAGTGTAATCCCTTCTCTAGTGGGGCCACTTACATATATCTTGTCAAAACTTTACAAATTCTGCCATGTCAAATCCTTCAGCACTATGCCTGTCCCAGTCAATATTAAGGATGCTGAAATCACCTCTTATGGCAATTTTAATGATCCAGTAGTTATTTGCATTCTCCCTGCCAATGGGCTCTCATCATTTACTGTTGGGTTCATATAATTAACTCTCAGCAAAGTGATTATCTTCCTTATTTATAACTTCGATCAATAAAATCCCACTGGATGCACTCCCACGTTTATATCTTGATGTAGTATGGTAAAAATTGTTCGAGTGTTCGGCTCCCTCTTCTTTTTAGCCTCAATGCACATTCCCTTGGGAATATTTCTCTAAATTCTGTGATTATACTCTCCTGAAACACCATCATGACCCCCCCCTTCCTCTCTTTTCTCCATTTCTACTACACCTGTAGCACCTGTACACCAGAATACTGAGCTGCTAGCGGAAGGAGGCTGCAGAAAGGAAATTATAGCCTGACCTCAGTGGTTGGGAAGATGTTGGAGTCAATTATTAAGGATGAGGTTATGGGGTAGAGTGACACAGGACAAGACGGGACAAAGTCAGCATGATTTCCTTAAGGGAAAATCTTGCCTGATGAACCTGTTGGGAATTCTTTGAGGAGATTCCATATAGGATAAATAAAGAGGATGAAGTGGATGTTGTATATTTCAACTTTCAGAAGGCCTTTGACAAGGTGCCTCATGTGAGGCTGCTTACCAGGTTTAGATCCATGGTACTACAGGAAAGTTAGTGGCATGATTAGAGTATTGGCTGATTGGTAGGGGACAGCAAGTGGGAATAAAAGGATCCTGTTCTGGTTGATTGCCTGTGACCAATGATGTTCCGCATGGGTCGGCGTTGGGAACACTTCCTTTTGAGCTGTATATAAATGATTTAGATGATGGAGTAGATGGCTTTGTTGCCGAGTTTGCAGATGATGCGAAGACTGGTGGAGGGACAGGTAGTGTTGAGGAAATGGGTAGACTGGAGAAGGGCTTAGACAGATTAGAAAAATGGGCAAGAAAATGGGAAATGACAGATTATGAAAATGGGCAAGAAATTGGCAAATGAAATACAATCTTGGAAAGCATTGCACTTTGGTAGTAGAAATAAATGTGCAGAAAATCCAAAATTCTGAGATGCAAAGGGACCTGGAACACCCTAAAGGTCAACTTGCAGGTAGAGTCGGTGGTGAGGAAGGCAAATGCAATGTTAGCATTCATTTCAAGAGGTCTGGAATACAAGCGCAGGTGTGTGATGCTGAGGCCTCACCTTGAGTATTGTGAACAGTTTTGGCCTCTTCATCTCACAAAAGATGTGCTGGCATTGGAGAGGTTCCAGAGGAGGTTCACAACGATGATTCCAGAAATGAAAACTTTATCATACGAGGAACGTTTGATGGCTCTGGGTTTGTACTCGCTGGAATTTAGAAGGATGAGGAGGGATCTGATTGAAACTTTTCTAAAGTTGAAAGGTGTAGACAGGGTAGAAGTGGAAAGAGTGTTTCCCATAGTGATGGTGTCAAGGACAAGGAGGCACAGACTCAGGATAGAGTGGCGTCCATTTATACAGAGGTGCAGAGAAATTTCTTTAGCCAGAGGGTAGTGAATTTGTGAAACTTATTACCATTGGCAGCTGTGGAGACTAGGTAATTGGGTGTATTTAAGGCAGAGCTTGATTGGTTCCTGATTGGACACGGCATCAAAGGTTATGGGGAGAAGGCCGGGGAGTAGGCTGAGAAGGGGAAAACTATCAGCCATGATTGACTCAGAGCAGACTCAGTAGGACAAATGGCCTAATTCTACTCCTATGGCTTATGGTCTTAACAGAGTTTGGAAGGGTTTAGGATCAACATGTTCCTTGTAGAGTGAAGGCCAATGCTGATGAGATTAGCGGGCCTGGCTTACCAGGGTTATTGAGGCTCTGGTCAGGAACATGATGGAGTCGTTTATCAAGTGAAAGTAACTGAGGTTAAGCAATTCACTTGAGGAATAGAAAGAAAGTCTTCTCTGCTGACTGTTACCTTGTGGTGGTGGAAAAGCTTGCGTGGTCCTGAGATTCTGAGAGCGATGCTGTCTGGAGCTGTGCTCCTGGTAGGGTCATCCACGGTGGTAAGGTCGAGGGTGAGGTCTCTGACGTAGAAAAATCCAACCAAGACCTCAACGATGGAACAGACGGACGAAGTTGCTTCGAACTCAACGGTTGTGAAGGCGGATGAAGGCTGCATCAAATCCATCAGCTCCATTCGTCGTGGTGTCCTTGCCATTGGAACCAGTTGGTTGATTTATGAAAGATTATGTGCTTCTTAGAGTGCAACATCAGGTACACGTTAAACAAATACACACACAGGCGTCTTCGCTCTGTGGAAATGGAACAAAGACCATCATCCTCAGCCTCCAGGGATAGCCACGACAAGAAAGAAAGTAGGAAGACGAAAGTGGGGTCACAGTGATGGACAAGCATTCCAAAGTTAATGAGTTAAGTCAGCAAGCAGGAGTGAACATTTCAAGGTGGGGGTGGTGTCGGTTCTGTGGATGTTTACAAAGCCAGTATGTTCATGAGAGACAGGGGTAGATTTTTCAATAAGAAGGGGAATCATGGAAATGGCATCAGCACAGGGAAGTGATGTTGATGTTCTTTAATAGGACAGCAGGTGTGAGGGCCTGAATGGCCTCCAGTTGTTTCTGTTCCTCATGTTCTTCAGAGCACTGGAGGAGAGAAGGGGCCGGGGTATACATAGAGGTGCCGGGGAGGAGTAGAAAAAATGGTTAAATATAATTTTTGAGTAGCTGTGATTACAATAATTTAAACTGCATGCAAACAATCTTCTCAATAAAAAGGTTGACCAGTAGGCAACAGAACATCTTGAGAGGCTGGACTCACTGGAATTACTCCGACACAGCTGCAGGAAGCCTTCCTGACTTCTTCCCTGTCCAGCCCTCCTGTTGTGAGGTACCCTCTTGCTCACTGGCAGAACAGAAAACAGATCTGAATTATGTATTTTTTCTTTAGTTCAAGTACAACCCGGATTCAAATCCTTTTGGAATAAAGGCCAATGTACAGTTTTCCTCCTCATTGTTGTTTTCAGCTTCATTTTCAACCCCCAGTAAAAGGGAGATATCCAATGAGTCAGAATCAGAATCAGGGTTATTATCACTGACTTACTGAAATTTGTTAACTTAGCAGCAGTGGTTCAGTGCAATACATAATATAAAAGGAAGAAAAAATAATCAATAATACATAACATAATTAATAAATAAACAACAGAAAACATATAATGAATAGACTAAACATTGTACAAAACATAATTAATACATATTTTAAAAGTGAGGTAGCGTTCACAAGATCAATGTCCATTGAGGAATCCAATGGACAAGAGGAAGAAGCTGTTCATGAATCGCTGCATTTGTGCCTTCAGACTTCTGTACCTCCTTCCTGATGGTAACAGTGAGAAAAGGGCATGCCCTGGGTGCTGGAGGTCCTTAGTAATGGATGCTGCCTTTCTGAGACACCGATCCTTGAAGATGTCCCGAGTACTTTAGAAGTAGCTTTTCCTGAAACCTGGTGATGTGGAACTGAAGATTTCTGTATTTCTTGCTCTATAGTTGCTGTCAGAAGTTGGCATTACCCAGATAATGGGTGTTACCTTCTTGAGGCCTCCTATAGATATGATCGATGGGGAGGGAGGTACCTGTGATGCTTTGGGCTGAGTTCACTGTATTCTGAATTACACTAAATTACATTCTAAGGCACACTAAATTCCACCATGGGTTAATATTTACAGAATTAACCACTACGTTCATGGTGCAGGAATTAGGATGTAATGGATAGGGTCGGGTGCACAGAAATATGATATTGGGGTAGTTTTGTGGTGGTGGATGGGGTGGTGTGTTGGGTATCTATCTTTGCCTTAAGGTTGGTGAAAGACCCTGCTTTCACCCATTTTTAAGGAACCAAGCTCTTCATGAGAGCTCTGAGGGAGAAAAAGTTTTACCCCATCTCCATTTGAAGTGATCTGCCCCCTATTTTCCAACACGAGTGAGCTACCTCTCCTCATCCGCCCTATCACCATCTTCCATGTTTCAATCATCTCCCTTTGCTGTTCTAAACCCAACAAGTACAAGCCCACTTTGTTCAAACCTGCTTCATGGAGTCACTGAGTATGACAGCACTCTGTGACTCTTTGGCCCATCTAATCCATGTCTAGTCCCATCAACTCACATCTCATCCAAGCACTTGTCTAAACTTCTCTTAAATGTTTCAATTCAACTCAAATCCACCACTTCCACAGACGGTGTGTACCACACTAGCTCCACCTCTATGTGAAGATGTTCCACCTCTGATTCCCCTTAAACATTTAACCTTTCAATAGACAATAGACAATAGAAAATAGGTGCAGGAGTAGGCCATTCGGCCCTTCTAGCCAGCACCGCCATTCACTGTGATCATGGCTGATCATACACAATCAGTACCTCATTCCTGCCCTCTTCCCATATCCCTTGACCCCACTATCTATAAGAGCTCTATCTAACTCTCTCTTGAATGCATCCAGAGACTTGGCCTCCACTGCCTTCTGGGGCAGAGCATTCCACATATCCACCAGTCTCTGGGTGAAAAAGTTTTTCCGCATCTCTGTTCTAAATGGCCTACCCCTTATTCTTAAACTGTGGCCTTTAGTTCTGGACTCACCCATCAGCGGGAACATGCTTCCTGCCTCCAGTGTGTCCAATCCCTTAATAATCTTATATGTCTCAATCAGATCCCCTTTCATCCTTCTAAATTCCAGTGTATACAAGCCCAGTTGCTCCAATCTTTCAACATATGACAGTCCCGCTATTCTGGGAATTAACCTTGTGAACCTATGCTGCACTCCCTCAATAGCAAAAATGTCCTTCTTCAAATTTGGAGACCAAAACTGCACACAATACTCCAGGTGGGGTCTCACCAGGGCCCTGTACAGCTGCAGAAGGACCTCTTTACTCCTATACTCAATTCCTCTTGTTATAAAGGCCAGCATGCCATTATCTTTCTTCACTGCCTGCTGTACCTGCATGCTTGCTTTCATTGACTGATGTACAAGAACACCTAGATCTCATTGTACTTCCCCTTTTCCTATCTTGACTCCATTTAGATAGTAATCTGCCTTCCTGTTCTTGCCACCAAAGTGGCATTTATCCACATTATCCACATTAAACTGCATCTGCCATACATTTGCCCACTCATCTTACCTGTCCAAGTCACCCTTTCAACCATAACCAAAGAGGGAAAAGGCTGCTGCATTTCTCATAAGTATCCCGTTCATAATTTTGTACCACTCTATCCTACCTCATTCTTCTACATTCCAGGGAAGAACAGTCCTAACTATTCAACCCCTCCCTATAGTTCAGCTCTCTTTACAAATGTATCTACCTGTCATCACCTTCTCTCAGTTCCTCTGTCTCTGCTGTTTCTACTCTCAGGATGAAACTTTTCATTCCAGAACAACTGAAATGTTGTTCTGCTTCAGAGAAACAGACTTCCTTTCCTTCACCATCAGCTCTGCCCACCTCGCATCTCCTCAAATTCTTACACATCTGCCCTCATCCCATCCTTCTACACCACACCCGGGATAGGATTCCTCTTGTCCTCATCTACCAACACAGTAGCCTCCACATCCAGCACTTCAGGGTGCATCTGCGTCCAAAAACTGTACATATGTTTAGCCATCTCCATAGGGGTCCCACCACCAAGCATATGTTTCTGTCCCCCCCACCCCCCACCTCCACTTTCTGCTTCTCATAGGGATCACTACCCTACACAACTCCTTTGTCAATTCATCCCCCCCCCCACTGATCTCCCTCCTGGTACATATCCTTGCAAGTGGACAAGTGCCACATCTGCCCCTACACCTCCTCCCTGACTACCATTCAGTGCCCCAGACGGTCCTTCCTGGTGAGACGACACTTCACTTGCAACTCCATTGGTGTCATCTACTGTATCTGATGCTCCCGGTGTGGCTTCTCGTATATTTGTGAGACCTGACATAGATTGGGAGACCACCGCCAAGAACCTTTGTTCAGTCTGCAACAAAAAGTGGGATCTCCCATTGGCCACCCATTTCAATTCTATGTCCCATTTCCATTTCAACATGCCAGTCCGTGGCCTCCTCTACTACCACAATGAGGCCACACGGGCCAGAATCAGAATGGTACTGGACCCCAAGAAAGGGAGTTTGTGGAGTGCCTCCGAGATGGATTCCTAGAACAGCTTGTACTGGAGCCTACCAGGTAGAAGGCAATTCTAGATTTAGTGTTGTGCAAAGAACCGGATTTGATCAGGGACCTGGAGGTAAAGGAACCATTAGGAGGTAGTGACCATAATATGATATGTTTTAACCTACAATTTG
This sequence comes from Hemitrygon akajei, assembly GCF_048418815.1. Taxonomy (NCBI): domain Eukaryota; kingdom Metazoa; phylum Chordata; class Chondrichthyes; order Myliobatiformes; family Dasyatidae; genus Hemitrygon; species Hemitrygon akajei. The sequence goes on from NC_133125.1 coordinate 210,724,743, forward strand.
AGAAGGAGAAGGGAAAATCGGATGTGTCAGTATTACAGTTGAACAAAGGGAACTATGGAGCTATGAGGGAGGAGCTGGCCAAAGTTCAATGGAACAATACCCTAGCAGGGAAGGCAGTTGGAACAACAATGGCAGGTATTTTTGGGAATAATGCAGAAGGTGCAGGATCGGTTCATTCCAAAGAGGAAGAAAGATCCTAAGGGGAGTAAAGGGCGGCCGTGGCTGACAAGGGAAGTAAAGGGCAGTATAAAAATAAAAGAGAAGAAGTATAACATAGCAAAGATGAGCAGGAAACCAGAGGACTGGGAAGCTTTTAAAGAGCAATAGAAGATAACAAAAAGGCAATATGCAAAGAAAAAATGAGGTACGAAGGTAAACTAGCCAAGAATATAAAGGAGGATAGTAAAAGCTTCTTTAGGTATGTGAATAGCAAAAAAATAAAGACCAAAATTGGACCATTGAAGACAGAAATGGGTGAATTTATTATGGGGAACAAGGACATGGCAGACGAGTTGAACAGGTACTTTGGATCTATCTTCACTAGGGAAGGCACAAACAATCTCCCAGATGTAATAGTGGTCAAAGGAACTAGGGTAAAGGATGAACTGAAGGAAATTTATATTAGGCAAGAAACAGTGTTGGATAGACTGTTGAGTCTGAAGGCTGATAAGTCCCCGGGACCTGATGGTCTGCTTCCCAGGGTACTTAAAGAGGTGGCTCTAGAAATCATGGGTGCATTGGTAATCATTTTCCAATGTTCTATAGATTCAGGAACAGTTCCTGCTGATTAGAGGGTGGCTAATGTTGTCCCACCTTTCAAGAAAGGAGGGAGAGAGAAAACAGGGAATTATAGACCAGTTAGCCTGACGTCAGTATTGGGAAAGATGCTGGAGTCAATTATAAAAGATGAAATTACGACACATTTGGATAGCAGTAGGAGGATCAGTCCAAGTCAGCATGGATTTATGTAGGGAAAATCATGCTTGACTAATCCTCTGGAGTTTTTTGAGGATGTAACTATGAAAATGGACAAGGGAGAGCCAGTAGATGTAGTGTACCTGGACTTCCAGAAAGCTTTTGATAAAGTCCCACATAGGAGATTAGTGGGCAAAATTAGGGCACATGGTATTGGAGACAGAGTACTGACATGGATTGAAAATTGGCTGGCTGACAGGAAACGATTAACGGGTACCTTTCGGAAAGGCAGGCTGTGACCAGTGGGGTACCGCAAGTTTCGGTGCTGGGACCACAGCTGTTTACAATATACATTAATGATTCAGATGAAGGGATTAAAAGTAACATCAGCAAATTGCTGATGACACAAAGCTGGGTGCAGTGTGAAATGTCAGGAAAATGTTATGAGAATGCAGGGTGACTTGGACAGGTTGGGTGAGTGGGCAAATGTATGGCAAATGCAGTTTAATGTGGATAAATGTGAGGTTATCCACTTTGGTGGCAAGAACAGGAAGGCAGATTACTATCTAAATAGAGTCAAGTTAGGAAAAGGGGAAGTACTACGAGATCTAGGTGTTCTTGTACATCAGACAATGAAAGCAAGCATGCAGGTACAGCAGGCAGTGAAGAAAGCTAATGGCATGCTGGCCTTTATAACAAGAGGAATTAAGTATAGGGTTAAAGAGATCCCTCTGCAGCTGTACAGGGCCATGGTGAGACCCCACCTGGAGTATTGTGTGCAGTTTTGGTCTCCAAATTTGAGGAAGGACATTCTTGCTATTGAGGGAGTGCAGCGTAGGTTCACAAGATTAATTCCCGGAATGGCGGGACTGTCATATGTTGAAAGACTGGAGCGACTGGGCTTGTATACACTGGAATTTAGAAAGCTGAGAGGGGATCTGATTGAAACATATAAGATTATTAAGGGATTGGACACACTGGAAGCAGGAAGCATGTTCCCACTGATGGGTGAGTCCAGAACTAGAGGCCACAGTTTAAGAATAAGGGGTAGGCCATTTAGAAATGAGATGCGGAAAAACTGTTTCACCCAGAGAGTGAAATACGTGGATTCCACATGGATACGTGGAATGCTCTGACCCAGAAGGCAGTGGAGGCCAAGTCTCTGGATGTATTCAAGAGAGAGTTAGATAGAGCTCTTATAGATAGCGGGGTCAAGGGATATGGGGAGAGGGCAGGAACGAGGTACTGATTGTGTATGATCAGCCATGATCACAGTGAATGGCGGTGCTGACTAGCAGGGCCGAATGGCCTACTCCTGCACCTTTTGTCTATTGTCATCCTACCTCCTTATCTGCCCTCTGGTGCTCCTTGCTTTCCCTTTCTTCCATGGTCATCTGACCTCAAATATCAGATTCTCCCTTCTCCAGCCCTTTATCTCTTTCATCAATCAACTTCCTAGCCCTTTATTTCACCCATTCCCTCTCTCCCAGTTTCACCTATCACACACCATAGAAACATAGAAACCTACAGTACACTACAGGCCCTTCAGCCCACAAAGTTGTGCTGAATATGTCCCTACCTTAGAAATTACTAGGCTTTACCCATAGCCCTCTATTTTACTAAGCTCGATGTACCTATCTCAAAGCCTCTTAAAAGACCCTATCATATCCACTTCCACTACCATTGCCAGCAGCCCATTCCATGCACTCACCACTCTCTGAGTAAAAAACTTACCCCAACACCACCTCTGCACTTGTTCCCCAGCACCTTAAATCTGTGTCCTCTTGTGACAACCATTTCAACCCTGGGAAAAAGCCTCTGACTATCCACACGATCAATGCCTCTCATCATCATATACACCTCTATCAGGTCACCTCTCATCCTCCATCACTCCAAGGAGAAAAGGCCGAGTCACTCAACCTATTCTCATAAGGCATGCTCCCCAATCCAGGCAACATCCTTGTAAATCTCCTCTGCACCCTTTCTATGGCTTCCACATCCTTCCTGTAGTGAGGCGACCAGAACTGAGCACAGTACTCCAAGTGGGGTCTGACCAGGATCCTATATAGCTGCAACATTACCTCTAGGCTTCTAAATTCAATTCCACAATTGATGAAGACCAATACACCATACGCCTTTTAACCACAGAGTCAACCTGTGCAGCTGCTTTGAGCGTCCTATGGACTCAGACCACAAGATCCCTCTGATCCTCCACACTGCCAAAAGTCTTACCATTAATGCTATATTCTGCCATCATATTTGACCTACCAAGAGAAACCACTTCACACATATCTGGGTTGAACTCCATCTGCCACTTCTCAGCCCTGTTTTGCTTCCTATCAATGTCCCACTGTAACTTCTGACAGCCCTCCACACTATCCACAACACCTCCAACTTTTGTGTCATCAGCAAACTTACTACCCACCCCTCCACTTCCTCATCCAGGTCATTTATAAAAATCACAACGAGTAAGGGTCCCAGAACAGATCCTTGAGGCACTCCACTGGTCACCGGCCTCCATGAAGAATATGACCCATCTACAACCACTCTTTGCCTTCTGTTGGCAAGCCAGTTCTGGATCCACAAACAATGTTCCCTTGGATCCCATGCCTCCTTACTTTCTCAATAAGCCTTGCATGGGGTACCTTGTCAAATGCCTTGCTGAAATCCACATACACTACATCTACTGCTCTTCCTTCATCAATGTGTTTAGTCACATCCTCAAAAAATTCAATCAGGCTCGTAAGGCACGACCTGTCCTTGACAAAGCCATGCTGACTACTCCTAATCATAATATACCTCTACAAATGTTCCTAAATTCTGCCTCTCAGGATCTTCTCCATCAACTTAACAACCACTGAGGTAAGACTCACTGGTCTATAATTTCCTGGGTTATCTCTACTCCCTTTCTTGAATAAAGGAGCAACATCCGCAACCCTCCGATCCTTGGGAACCTCTCCAGTCCCCATCGATGATGCAAAGATCATCGCCAGGGGCTCAGCAATCTCCTGACTCACCTCTCACAGTAGCCTGGGGTACATCTCCTCCGGTCCCGGTGACTTATCCAGCTTGATGCTTTCGGAAATCTCCAACAGATCCTCTTTCTTAATATCTACATGCTCAAGCTTTTCAGTCTGCTGAAAATCATCACTACAATCACTACGATCCTTTTCCATAGTGAATACTGAAGTAAAGTATTCATTAAATACCTCTGCTATTTCCTCCAGTTCCATATACACTTTGCCACTGTCACATTTGGTAAGTTCCATTCTTTAACATCTTATCCTCTTCCTCTTTACATACTTGGAGAACGCCTTGGGGTTTTCCTTAATTCTGCCCGCCAAGGCCTTCTCATGGCCCCTTCTGTCTCTCCGAATTTCCTTCTTAAGCTCTTTCTTAGTAGCCTTATAATCTTCTAGATCTCTAATATTACCTAGCTCTCTGAACCCTTTGTAAGCTTTTCTTTTCTTCTTGGCTAGATTTATTACAGCCTTTGTACACCATGGTTCCTGTACCCTACCATAACTTCCCTATCTCATTGGAGCTCTACACAAATATCCCCTGAATATTTACCACATTTCTTCTGTACTTTTCCCTGAGAACATCTGTTTCCAATTTAAGCCTCCAATTTCCTGCCTGATAGCCTCATAATTCCCCTTCCTCCAATTAAACGCTTTTCTAACTTATCTGTTCCTATCTCTCTCCAATGCTATTGTAAAGGAGATAGAATTATGATCACTATCTCCAAAATGCTCTGCCCCCACCTTCTCACTCTGACTTTTCCCCTTCCTTTCCAGTCCTAAAGAAGGGTCACGGCCTGAAATATATACTATTTACTCTTTTCCACAGATGATGCCTGACCTGCTGAGTTCCTCCAGCATTGTGTGTGTGTTGCTTTGGACTTCCAGCATCTGTAGATTTTTGTGTGTTTGTGATATCTACCAGGAATAATACCTACCAGGAATTATGGACCTGCATTCCCAAATCCATTTGTTCTACTGCCCACCTTGGGTTGATTTGGAATTGAATGTTGTGAAACAGTTTCACTGAACCTCATTATTCGGAGCTTCTCTTCCTGTACAACTGGCCAAAATTACTCATTTAAATTTATACCCTGTGATTAAGCAGTCATTACGAATTTGGTTCCAGTTTTGTAATGTTTGTAATCTCAATAAATTTAAACTTTTTAGTTTAATTTATCGAAATTATTTATTTAAACCTTCATTAAGTGATCCTAACTTTCTTCTTTGGAGGAATAAAGAAGTGTATTCCTTCATGGATCTGTTCCAAGATGGCTGATTGAGAAAATCGCCTTTTGAGGAATTAGTAACTAAATACTGTCTCTCGTATTCACATTTCCTGCAGGAGGAGGAGTATAGGAAACTGATACAGGACTTTGTGATATGGTGCAACTCAAACTACCTGCGTCTCAATATCACCAAGACCAAGGAGATGGTGGTGGACTTTAGGAGATCTAGGCCTCATATGGAGCCAGTGATCATTAATGGAGAATGTGTGGAGCAGGTTAAGACCTACAAGTATCTGGGAGTACAGTTAGATGAGAAGCTAGACTGGACTGCCAACACAGATGCCTTGTGCAGGAAGGCACAGAGTCGACTGTACTTCCTTAGAAGGTTGGCGTCATTCAATGTCTGTAGTGAGATGCTGAAGATGTTCTATAGGTCAGTTGTGGAGAGCGCCCTCTTCTTTGTGGTGGCGTGTTGGGGAGGCAGCATTAAGAAGAGGGACGCCTCACGTCTTAATAAGCTGGTAAGGAAGGCGGGCTCTGTCGTGGGCAAAGTACTGGAGAGTATAACATCGGTAGCTGAGCGAAGGGCGCTGAGTAGGCTACGGTCAATTATGGAAAACCCTGAACATCCTCTACATAGCACCATCCAGAGACAGAGAAGCAGTTTCAGTGACAGGTTGCTATCGATGCAATGCTCCTCAGACAGGATGAAGAGGTCAATACTCCCCAATGCCATTAGGCTTTACAATTCAACCGCCAGGAGTAAGATATGTTAAAGTGCCGGGGTTGATTGTATTTAATGTATTTAAGTAAACTACTTAAGAACTTTTTAAAAGCTATTATTAATCCTTTTTGAGAGAGTGATTTAGAGGCATATCATATTTTTTACTGAGTTAAGTATTGTATGTAATTAGATTTGCTACAACAAGTGTATGGGACATTGGAAAAACAGTTGAATTTCCCCATGGGGATGAATAAAGTATCTATCTATCTATCTATCTATCTATCTATCTATCTATCTATCTATCTATCTATCTATCTTCAGGTCAGACACTTCTTACAAGAATATTTAAGTAATTTTCCATATATACAGGATTCTGACCTGTTAGATATTATTTTAAAAATGAATCCTTTAGTGAAGGGTTTTACTGGGAAATTTTATAATTTATTGTTACAACAGCACAATTACCCTTCACTTAAGATTAAGCAAGATTGGGAGAGAGAGCTTAACATGACCTTGATAACAGAGGATTGGTTGCGGATTTTGAAGTTGGTTAACTCTTCTTAGATCTGTTCTAATCACTCTTTAATTCAATTTAAAATAGTACATCCTAACTATTTGACAAAGGAGAGGCTGTCTAAAATGTTTCCTAATGTTGATAGTCAGTGTGATAGATGTAAAACCGAGACAGCCAGATTGACACATATATTTTGGTCGTGTTCTGTATTGAACAGTTTTTGGAAATCTATTTTCTCTACAATTTCTAAAGTTTTAAAAATTAATTTACAACCTAATAAATTGACAGTTTTATTTGGTATAATCCCTCAATATACTCATGGTATTTCTCCATCATGTGATTGCATTTGTTACATTATTGGCCAGAAGGTGTATTTTGTCAAAATGGAAAGATGCTTCTGCTCCTACTTTGATACAATGGTTTTCTTAGGTGATGCTCTGTCTTAGTTTGGAGAAAATCAGAAATCGAATTTTTGATCCTCGATTTGATTTTGAGAAAAGGTGGGGTTCGTTTTCCCACTACTATCATCTGATTTGAGTTCATTAATATGCTTTCCTTCCAATTTTTCTTTAAATGGATTTGAGTTGGCGGATTGATGTGTTTGTTTTATGGAAGTTTGTATGATGTATAGCTCTGGGGTTGTGCTCCCAATGGGTTTTATTTTTTTTGGTGTTTTTTTTAGTTAGAAGGGTTTTTTTCCTCTCATAGTTAGTAGCGGTTCTTTTTTTTTCAAAACAAAAATTCTTAAAACTTTTATTTTTTATTATTATTATTGACATATTGCTTAGCTTTGTTAATCAGTTATTTGCTAATTTAATTCTTCATTGTACATAATTGACTTAATGTATTTTTGTTTATCTTCAATAATAATGAATAAAAAATAAAATGAAAATGTTCTACTGCACTCCTCAGCGCCCCATCGCACTCCGTGTAAGTCCTACCCTGATTTTCACTCCCAAAGTGCAACACCTCACACTTGTGAGCATTAAATTCCATTTGCCATTTCCATCCTATTTCCCAGCTCATCCAGCTCCCATTGCCTTTCTTGCTGTTCACTGCACTCCCAAAATGGTGTCATCCACAAAGTTGCTCATCCGGAATCATCCAAATTATTAATACAGATGTATTAACAAAGTACAGTGGATCTAGCACTAATCCCTGTGGCACAGCACTGGTGACACGCCTCCATTCAGACAGGCAACCATCCTACTACCACTCTGACTTCTCCCGCTAAGATAATGTTCAATCCAATTCACTACTTCATTCTGAAAGCCTGGCAGCTGAACCTGCAAGACCAGCCTCCCATGTGGGAATTTATCAAAGGCCTTTCTAATATCGATGTGGACAGTGCTCACTACCTTTCCTTCACTAACTTCAGTAAGCTCCTCGAAAAACTCTAAGATTGGATAGCTATGACTAACCCATCAAAGAAATGTCGACTATCCCTTATCAAGCCCTGTGAATGCAAATACTTATATATTCTGTCCCTCAGAATACCTTCCAATAATTTACCCACTACTGATGTCAGGCCAACCGGCTTATAATTTCCCATTTATTCTTAAAGCCATTCTTGAACAATGGAACATTAGCTAACCTCCAATACCTCACCTGTGGTTAAGGACGTTTAAATCCCTCGTCCAGGGTCCCTGCATTTTCAGCACTAACCTCACACAAGGTCTAAAGTGACAGTTTGTCAGGTTCCGGGGATTTACCCACCCTAATTTGCTTCAACTCCTAATTTGCAAGCAATTCCTTTTCTGTAATCTGGATATGGTTATAGAATCTTTCTGAATTCTCCTATCTTACCTGCCAAAGTTATTTGGTGTTCCCCTTTTGCCATCCTGATTTCCTTCTTCAACATATTCCTACATCCCTTCTACTCCACAAGGGATTTTATCTCAGCTGCTTTCAACTGAGACATGACTCCACCATTTCCTGACCAGAGCCTCAATAACCCTCGTCAGCCAGGGTTCCCTCCTCCTGATAGTCTTCGCCTTCATTCCAACAGTGATGAGCCGATCCTGAACCCTTCCAAATTCAGTTTTAAAAGACTACCGTGTGTGAGATATGTGAACCTCTACCAATCTGCCTTTACAAGTTGCCTTCTAATACCATGGGAATCAGCCTTCCTCCAGTTTAGGGCTCTACTTGCAGACTATAGAACCATAGAACGTTACAGCACAGAAACAGGCCTTTTGGCCCTTCTTGGCTGTGCTGAACCATTTTTCTGCCTAGTCCCACTGACCTGCACCTGGGCCATATCCCTCCAAACCCCTCTCATCCATATACCTGTCCAAGTTTTTCCTAAATGTCAAAAGTGAGCCCGCATTCACCACTTCATCTGGCAGCTCATTCCACAGTCCCATCACTCTCTGCGTGAAGAAGCCCCTCAATGTTCCCTTTAAACCTTTCCCCTTCACCCTTAACCCATGACCTCTGTTTTATTTCTCCCCTGGCCTCAGTGGAAAAAGCCTGTTTGCATTCACTCTATCCATACCCGTCATAATTTTATACACCTCTACAAAATCACCCCTCATTCTCCTACGCTCCAGGAAATAAAGTCCTAACCTATTCAACCTTTCTCTGTAACTCAGTTTCTCAAGTCCCAGCAACATCCTAGTAAACTTTCTCTGCACTCTTTCAACCTTATTAATATCCTTCCTGTAATTATGTGACCAAAACTGCACACAATACTCCAAATTCAGTCTCACCAATGTCTTATACAACCTCACCATTACATTCCAACTCTTATACTCAATACTTTGATTTATAAAGACCAATGTATCAACAGCTTTCTTTACAACCCTAGCTACTTGTGATGCCACTTTTCGGGAATTATGTATCTGTACTCCCACATCCCTCTGTTCTACTGCACTCCTCAGTGTCCTAGCATTTACCTTGTATGTTCTACTTTGGTTTGACCTTCTGAAGTGCAATACCTCACACTTGTCTGCATTAAACTCCATCTGCCATTTTTCTGCACATTCCTCCAACTGGTCCAAATCCCTCTGCAAGCTTTGAAAACCTTCCTCACCATCCACTACACCTCCAATCTTTGTATCATCAGCAAATTTGCTGATCCAATTTGCCACATTATCATCCAGATCATTGATATAGATGACAAATAACAATGGACCCAGCACTGATCCCTGTGACACACCACTAGTCACAGGCCTCCACTCAGAGTAGCAATCCTCCACCACCACTCTCAGGCTTCTTCCATTGAGCCAATGTCTAATCCAATTTACTACCTCTCCATGTATACCTAGCAACTGAATCTTCCTAACTAACCTCCCATGCGGGACTTTGTCATGGCCTTACTGAAGTCCATGTATACAACATCCATTGCCTTCACTTCATCCACTTTCCTGGTAACTGCCTTGAAAAACTCTAATAGATTGGTTAAACATGACCTACCATGCACAAGGCCATTCTGACTGTTTCTAATAAGTCCCTGTCTATCTAACTACTTGTAGATCCCATCTCTTAGTATTCCTTTCAATAATTTACCTTCTACCAATGTCAAACTTACCGGCCCATAATTTCCTGGCTTACATTTTGAGCCTTTTTTAAACAACGGAACTACATGAGCTATCCTCCAATCCTCTGGCACCTAACTCGTGGATATTGACATTTTAAATATTTCTCCCAGGGCCCCTGCAATTTCAACACTAGTCTCCCTCAAGGTCCGAGGGAATACCCTGTCAGGTCCTGGGGATTTATCTATTCTGATTTGCCTCAAGACAGCAAGCACCTCCTCCTCTTTAATCTGTATAAGTTCCATGACCTCCCTACTTGTTTGCCTTGTTTCCATAGACTCCATTCCAGTTTCCTTAGTAAATACAGATGCAAAAAACCCATTTAATATCCCTCCCATTTCTTTTGGTTCCATACATAGCCGACCACTCTGATCTTCAAGAGGACCATTTTTATCCCTTACTATCCTTTTGCTCTTAGCATACCTGTAGAAGCTCTTAGGATTATCCTTCACCCTGACTGTCAAAGCAACCTCATGTCTTCTTTTAGCCCTCCTGATTTTTTTCTTAAGTATTTTCTTACACTTTTTATACTCCTCAAGCATCTTATTTCCTCCCTGTTGCCTATACATGTTATACATCTTCCTCTTCTTCTTTATCAGAGTTCCAATATCCCTCAAGAACCAAGGTTCCTTTTTCTTATTTGTTTTCCCTTTAACCCTGACCGGAACATACAAACTCTGCACTCTCAAAATTTCTCCTTTGAAGGCACTTACCAATCTCATCCTTGCCAGAGAACAAGCTGTCCCAATCTATGCTCTTTAGATCCTTTCTCATTTCTTCAAATTTGGCCTTTTTCCAGTTTAGAACCTGAACCCAAGGATCAGATCTATCTTTATCCATGAACCAAACAACAAATATTTTAGATTGAGTAGATGACGGTCACTAGTCCCAAGGAACTCCCCCTCTGGCACATCAGCCACTTGTCTGGGAAATGAAGCCATCATTCCAGCATGAACTAAAGGCTTCTGTATGGTTCTTTTAAGGAATAGACTTGAGGATCTCAGTGCAATCCTAAAATCTCATTCACCGCCTGGAGCGGTTCTGGGCTGGGGATTCCCAGGGGTCTTTGAGGAAATGTTTGAATGTTTTCCTCTGTACACCTGGTTGTCCCTGAAACTCTGTTCTAGGCTCAGTTTCAGTACGTTCCTGGAGTCTGGTCTCAAGCACAATGACTTGTTCTGCTCAGCAGAACGTACAGGCTCTTCTAATCCACACTGTCTTTGAGGTTCTATAGTCAATTCCAACAAAGTGTTCACCCCTCTCATTTCTAAGCTGCCCATATAGCCTGACTGTGGCACAATAAAGGCAAACGTAACGTTTCCCCTGATAATGGTTATTTCAAGTTCAATTTACAAATTCCTTTAATGAGAAGGACGTGGAAGTTGGAGAATTTAGGGAAGAGAATAGTGATGTCCTGAAACATGACAAAGGAAGGTGCAGGCAGCTTAAACACATAAAGCTGAATAAATCCCTGGGGTCTGAACAAGTCCATCCTAGGTCATCCTGTTCCAATTGCTTGAGGTTGACCATGGATAGTGTGTCTTGGCTGTCTACGTGATACACAAGCCAGGGAAGTCCGATAGGGAGAGCAAGCTGTTACCCATGCAGCAGGCTCCTCCTCTCCACAAAGCTGATGAATCCAAAGGAACAGCAGAGAAAGATAACGTTTGGCATCAGTAGTGTTGTACGAGTAGCCAGTCAGTGTTGAATTCAATGTAGGCCTGCATTAGGGACTCCACCTCTGATTTTTTTCTTCAGATTTTATTCATGGAGGCTTTCCCATGAGTGGATACAACTTCAATGATGTGAAGGTTTTAGATCAGAGTTTTCTTTCTTCTAAGTGAACTATCAACTACGTCTGACAAGCCCCATTTGCCCAAAGCGAATGGTTTAAATATGCCAGTAAACCACCTTTGCCCTTTCTGCTGCCAATTGAAACGGTTCTGCTGGGCTAAGTATCTAAACCACATTTAAAGCCTGGACTTGGTTGTCAGAAGCTCTTTGAGAACATTTTTTGAGGGAGCTTCTGCTCACTACCTCCATGGCCATGATAACCTTAAGGAACTCCATCCGGGACCTTGTGGGAAACTAGGAAAGAAATTGCTAGAGGCACAACTGGGATATTTAGAACACTGAACATAGAACAGTGCAATCTTTTACTACCATCTGGTTCGGAAATGGTGCAAGTGCAGAGTGAGACACTGACACGGGTCGATAGTTCAGACTTTAATGCGAACAGTGTTAAAGAGGAAAAGAAAACAATAAATGTTAGGCCAAACAAGGCCATTAACTAGAACTCTCAAGTGGAAAATGAAGCCTGCACTGCGGCTGAAAAGAACAAATAAATATTAAACAAATACCACTAGTCTTCTGAGTCAGTTGACTCGACAGTCCAATTTCTCAGGCAAGGCCGAGTGCAAACAGGCAGCAAAGCATTGCTGTACTGCGTCCAAGTCTCGAGAAGCACTATGACAAAATGAATGGAGTTAAGTACTATCACAATGAAATAATAATTAGCTGACACGTGCATATTCACGAGTGCTATTGCCGAATCTGCTGCGCTGCCAAATCTGTGCTTGTGACAGCCCCCACCCCACCACCCCCAGACGCAGCCTCTGAGGCACCACAGACCTGTGTCTGCTGGAAGTCCTGAATGAGGGACTTGTCCAAGATGTCCTTCAGTGATGCTGGTAGATAAGTGCCATGGTGTGCACTGCCAATATCAGAGTCAAAAACTTCCATGTAGGGACAGAACCACGAGCTTTTACAAAGGTAGCTCGACCAAGTGATACCGTGAGACGGATCATTCTGAAAATGAGGACCCTCCAATTGGAGCTAATCAGGCATCTGCTTTAACAATAAAACTAACAGAATCCCTGAGCCTATCAAAATAAACTTAAACCGAAAGCACCAGGAAACCGCATTACAAAGAGTGAGTCGCTCGAGAAAAACACACGGTACTCTTAAAACGTTAATAACTATTGTTAATTAATTCATCCCCAGTAACATCGTTGTACATCTGTTTTGCAACCTCTCCATCTTAATAACATCTTTCTGTTGCAAGGTAACCAGAGCTGTAAACAATGCTCCAAATGTGATCTCACCAACGTTTTGAACACACGTAACGTTACATAGCAGCTCCTACTCAGCATTCTGATTGGTGAAGGTGGGAAACTCAACCACACCCCTCCCATACTGTAACACTCTCCTGGGGCCCACCAATTACTGTGTAGGTCCTGCCCTGGCTTTTGTCCCAAAACAAAGCACCTTGTGTTCCTCTAAGTTTAACTCAATCTGCCATTCTTCAGTTCCACTGGCTCAGTTGATCAAGGTGCCAATGTCATCTAAGATAACCTCATCACTGTCCAGTTTACTGTTGAGCATTTGTCAATGGAACTAGATTAGGAAACGCACTGCGCAATTTGTAATTAATCGAAGCTCACACTTTATTGTCTCTGCACAAACAACAATGTAACAATATTGATCCTGGGCCGACATCTTAAACCATGAATTCTACTGTTCCCTCTGTACCAATATTCACTCAGACAACTTGCCCAATTTATAACACCGTAATAGGGGATCTCCGTTGGCCAGACTATCGATCCTTCCTTCTCCCAGTCCCTGGCGTGGGAGTTCTTTCTCGCAATGGTGATTGTCCAGAGTTATCGCTGTGACCACATTTATATTCATTTCTCATCAATTCAAACATAGCACTCCAGTGTCATTAACACCTTTTTGTTGGCTCTGTTCCAGGCCAGCATCCATTAATGACCTCTTCCCAGCAAGTGACATTGGTAATTCATGGCTTTTTGTACTCAATGAGCAACGAGTTTGATTCATGCAAAATAGATACTGACTCCAACAGTCAAAAACCTGCAAGTTATATCCAACCAAAGAATATCTCACAAATTGAGCACTTGTCAAGCATTTGGAGAAGTACAGTCTACTCATGGATAGTCAACATGGCTTTGTGAAGTGAAGATGGTGCCTCACGAGCCTGACTGAATTTTTTGAAGAGGTAACTAAAGAAATTGATGAGGGTAGGGCAGTGGATGTGGTCTACATGGACATTAGCAAAGCATTTGACAAGGTCCCTCATGAGAGACTCATCCAGAAAGTCAAGAGGCATGGGATCAGTGGAACCTTGGCTGTTTGGATAAAAAATTAGCTGAAAGGAAGAAAGCAGAGGGTAGTTGTGGAAGGAAAGTATTCTGCCTGGAGGTTGGAGACTAGTGGAGTGCCGCAAGGAACTGTCCTGGGACCCCTCCTATTTGTGATTTTTATAAATGACGTGGATGTAGAGGCGGAAGGATGGGTGAGTATGTTTGCGGATGACACAAAGATTGGAAGAGTTGTGGATAGAGCTGCAGGTTGTCGAAGTTTACAAGAGGATATAGACAGGCTGCAGAGTTGGGCAGAAAAATGGCAGATGGAGTTCAATCCGGACAAGTGTGAGGTGATGCATTTTGGAAGGATGAACCAGAAGACTGAGTACAGGGTTAATGGTCAGTTACTTAAGAGTGTAGATGAACAAAGGGACCTTCGGGTTCAAATCCATATATCCCTCAAGGTCGCTGCACAGGTTGATAGGGTAGTTAAAAAGGCCTATGGGATGCTAGGCTTCATTAACAGAGGGATTGAGTTTAAGAGTAGAGAGGTCATGTTGCAACTCTACAAATCTCTGGTGAGACCGCGCTTAGAGTATTGTGTTCAATTTTGGTCACCTCATTATAGGAAGGATGTGGAAGCTATGGAGAGGGTGCAGAGGAGATTTACCAGGATGTTGCCTGGATTGGAGAACAAGTCATATGAAGCAAGGTTAGCAGAGCTGGAACTTTTCTCTTTGGAGTGTAGAAGAATGAGAGGGCACTTGATAGAGGTCTACAAGATTATGAGAGGCATAGATAGGGTGGACAGTCAATACCTGTTTACCAGGACACCAATAGCAAACAACAGAGGGCATAGGTACACAATTAAGGGAGGGAAGTTTAGGGGAGACATCAGGGGTAAGTTTTTTACACAGAGGGTTGTGAGTGCCTGGAATGACTTGCCAGGGATGGTGGTGGAGTCTAAAACATTAGGGTATTTAAGAGCCTCCTGGACAGGCACATGGATGAAAGAAAAATGGAGGGTTATGGGGTAGTGTGGGTTTAGTACTTTTTTCTTAAGGATTATATGGGTCGGCACAACATGGAGGGCTGAAGGGCCTGTACTGTGCCGTAGTGTTCTATGGTTCTAAATGACTTTTTATTCCAAATTAACTCTAGTCCAGCAGATTACCTGAAGCATCATTATGTCTTCTATAAAACACTGATCAAGTCAAGCAGCTAACACAGACGTAAAACAGTTCCACAAAATGGCGGCCTCCATCTCCAAGCACATGACAGGAACAAAAACAATTGATCTGTCTACTTTCACTGTCCTTGACCCATTCGAGTTCGATGCTTTCTTACAGATTTCAAATCCGCCATGGCCAACCTTTATCCAATCTGTCGATTTGTATTGCCATGTGCTCATGATTGTTTTCATGTCCTATGTGCTCCTGTCCCTGTCCGTGCAGCCCAATGTATCACTGATTACTCCGCCCCTCACCTGTTTCTCATTATTACCTGTATTGCTGCCAATTATGTCTCATTGTGCTCTACCTATCATCTGCCTCTCTGTTTATTGCACAGTGTATTTTAGTCCTGTTTGTATGTCCTGTAGTATGGAATGTCATACTAGATCTAGTATTAGGTAATGAACCAGGTCAGGTCAGGTCAGGTCAGGTCAGGTCAGGTCAGGTCAGGTCAGGTCAGGTCAGGTCAGGTCAGGTCAGGTCACAGAATCTCTCAGTGGGAGAGCATCTGGGGGACAGTGATCACTGCTCCCTGGCCTTTAGCATTATCTTGGTAAAGGATAGAATCAGAGAGGACAGGAAAATTTTTAATTGGGTAAGGGCAAATTATGAGGCTATTAGGCTGGAACTTGCGGGCGTGAATAGGGATGATGTTTTTGCAGGGAAATGTACTATAGACATGTGGTCGATGTTTAAGGATCTCTTGCAGGATGTTAGGGATAAATTTGTCCCGGTGAGGAAGATAAAGAATGGTAGGGTGAAAGAACCATGGGTGACAAGTGAGGTGGAAAATCTAGTCAGGTGGAAGAAGGCAGCATACATGAGGTTTAGGAAGCAAGGATCAGATGGGTCTATTGAGGAATGTAGGGTAGCAAGAAAGGAGCTTAAGAAGGGGCTGGGGAGAGCAAGAAGGGGGCATGAGAAGGCCTTGGCGAGTAGGGTAAAAGAAACCCCCAAGGCATTCTTCAATTGTGTGATGAACAAAAGGATGACAGGAGTGAAGGTAGGACCGATTAGAGATAAAGGTGGGAAGATGTGCCTGGAAGCTGTGGAAGTGAGTGAGGTCCTCAATGAATACTTCTCTTCGGTATTCACCAATGAGAGGGAACTTGATGACGATCAGGACAATATGAGTGAGGTTGATGATCTGGAGCATGTTGTAATTAAGGGAGAGGAAGTGTTAGAGTTGTTAAAATACATTAGGACGGATAATTCCCCAGGGCCTGACAGAATATTCCCCAGGCTGGTCCATGAGGCGAGGGAAGAGATTGCTGAGCCTCTGGCTAGGATCTCTATGTCCTCATTGTCCACGGGAATGGTACCGGAAGATTGGAGGGAGGCGAATGCTGTCCCCTTGTTCAAAAAAGGTAGTAGGGATAGTCCGGGTAATTATAGACCAGTGAGCCTTATGTCTGTGGTGGGAAAGCTGTTGGAAAAGATTCTTAGAGATGGGATCTATGGGTATTTAGAGAATCATGGTCCGATAAGGGACAGTCAGCATGGCTTTGTGAAGGGCAGGTCGTGCCTAACAGGCCTGATAGAGTTCTATGAGGAGGTGACCAGGCATATAGATGAGGGTAGTGCAGTGGATGTGATCTACATGGATTTTAGTAAGGCATTTGTCAAGGTTCCTCTCAGTAGGCTTATTCAGAAAGTTCGAAGGCATGGGATCCAGGGAAGTTTGGCCAGGTGGATTCAGAATTGGCTTGCCTGCAGAAGGCAGAGGGTCATGGTGGAGGGAGTACATTCAGATTGGAGGGTTGTGATTAGTGGTTTCCCACAAGGATCTGTTCTGGGACCTCTACTTTTTGTGATTTTTATTAACCACCTGGATGTGGGGGTCGAAGGGTGGGTTGGCAAGTTTGCAGATGACACAAAGGTTGGTGGTGTTGTAGATAGTGTAGATGATTGTCAAAGATTGCAGAGACATTGATAGGATGTAGAAGTGGGCTGAGTAGTGGCAGATGGAGTTCAACCCGGAGAAGTGTGAGGTGGTACACTTTGGAAGGACAAACTCCAAGGCAGAGTACAAAGTAAATGGCAGGATACTTGGTAGTGTGGAGGAGCAGAGGGATCTGGGGGTACATGTCCACAGATCCCTGAAAGTTGCCTCACAGGTAGATAGGGTAGTTAAGAAAGCTTATGGCGTGTTTGCTTTCATAAGTCGAGGAATAGAGTTTAAGAGACACGATGTAACGATGCAGCTCTATAAAACTCTAGTTAGGCCACACTTGGACTGTGTCCAGTTCTGGTCGCCTCACTATAGGAAGGATGTGGAAGCATTGGAAAGTGTACAGAGGAGATTTACCAGGATGCTGCCTGGTTTAGAGAGTATGGATTACGATCAGAGATTAAGGGAGCTAGGGCTTTACTCTTTAGAGAGAAGCAAGATGAGAGCAGACATGATAGAGGTGTACAAGATATTAGGAGGAATAGACAGAGTGGACAGCCAGCACCTCTTCCCCAGGGCACCACTGCTCAGTACAAGAGGAGGGAAGTTCAAGGGGGATATTAGAGGAAGGTTTTTCACTCAGAGAGTGGTTGGTGCGTGGAATGCACTGCCTGAGTCAGTGGTGGAGGCAGATACACTAGTGAAGTTTAACGGACTACTAGACAGGTATATGGAGGAATTTAAGGTGGGGGGTTTATATGGGAGGCAGGGTTTGAGGGTCGGCTCAACATTGTGGGCCGAAGGGCCTGTAATGTGCTGTACCATTCTATGTTTCTCACCTGTGTTTTGCCAGATTGTGCCAGTGAGTATTTCTGAGCCTTTCCAGCATTCATATGTAAACTCTGTCTTTCTGAATATCGACCCTGTCTGCTTGTTGACCCTAATTTTGCCTGTTTATCCTGATTGTTCTGGTTTTTGACTCTGCTGTTTCCTGATTCTGATTTTTGCTTTTTTTTTAATCTCCGCCTGAACTTTGATGCTGACTTCGTTTGCCCCTCTGGATTTATTACTCAATAAATATCACAATGTGCACAGTACTTGGTCTGTGATTGGGTCCCATTTTCCAGCATCATGACACCAATTTATTTTTCTAAACAGGGAACAGAGAACATGGGGATAAAAGGATGCTGATAGCAGTTATATTGACAGTCCTCCAAACAGTAGCTGAGATATGGGCTACAGATTACAATGGGAGATCAAAAAGGAATGTAAAAAGGACAATGTTATAATAGTCAGGGGAGATTTTTTATCATGTAGGTCGATTGGGAAAATCAGGTTAGTAATGGATCGCAAGAGAGTGAATTTGTAGAATGCATATGAGATGGTTTTTTAAAACAGGTTGGTGTTGAGCCTATTAGGGGTACAGCTATGTGGGTTTGGATGTTACGTACTGTTATGTAATCAATTGGATCAGCAAATTTGCTGATGATACAAAGAATGGAGGTGTAGTGGACAGTGAGGAAGGTTTTCAAAGATTGCAGAGGGATTTGGACCAGCTGGAAAAATGGGCTGAAAAATGGCAGATGGAGTCTAGTACAGACAAGTGTGAGGTATTGCACTTTTTGGAAGGAAAAACCAAGGTAGAACATACAAGGTAAATAGTAGGGCACTGAGGAATGCAGTAGAACAGAGGGATCTGGGAATACAGATACAAAATTCCCTAAAAGTGGTGTCACAGTTAGATAGAGTAGTAAATAGTGCTTTTGGTACATTGGCCTTTATAAATCAAAGTATTGAGTATAAGAGTTGGAATGTTATAGTGATGTTGTACAAGGCATTGGTGAGGCCAAATTTGGAGTATTGTGTGCAGTTTTGGTCACCGAATTACAGGAAGGATATTAATAAGATTGAAAGAGTGTAGAGAAGGTTTACAAAGATGTTGCCGGGACATGAGAAACTGAGTTACAGAGAAAGGTTGAATAGGTTAGGACTTTACTCCCTGGAGCAAAGAGGGGAGATTTGATGGAGATATATAAAATTCCGGTGGGTATAGAGTGAATGCAAGCAGGCTTTTTCCACTGAGGCTAGGGGAGAAAAAAAAACAGAGGACATGGATTAAGGGTGAAGGGGGAAAAGTTTAAAGGGAACATTAGCGAGGGCTTCTTCACAAGAGAGTGGTGGTAGTGTGAATGAGCTGCCAGATGAAGTGGTAAATGCGGGCTCACTTTTAACGTTTAAGAAAAACTTGGACAGGTACATGGATGGACGGATATGGCCCAGGTGCAGGTCAATGGGACTAGGCAGAAAAATGGTTCAGCACAGCCAAGAAGGGCCAAAAGGCCTGTTTCTATGCTGTAATGTTTTATGGCTCTGTCGTTCTAACTGGAGAGGATTAGAGAGCTTAAGGCAAAGGAATCCTTAGGAGACAATGATCACAATATGATTGAGTTCGATTTGAAATTTGATAGGGAGAAAGTGACGTCTGACATAGCAGTATTTCAGTGGAGTAAAGGTATCTACAGTGGTATGAGAAAGGAGCCGGCCAAAGTAAATTGGAAACAGATGCTGGCGGGCATGGCAACAGAGCAGCAATGGCTTGAGTTTCTAGGAAATGAGGATGGTGCATGATAGATGTATTCCAAAACAAAGAAATACTCAAATGGCAAAATAGTGCAACCGTGGCTGACAATGGAAGTCAAAGCTAATGTAAAAGCAAAAGAGAGGGCATACAACAAAGCAAAAATTAGTGGGAAAATAGAGGATTGGCAAGCTTTCAAACCTGTACAAAAAAGAACTAAAAGAATCTTTAGTAGGGGAAAGATGAAATATGAAAGCAAGCTAGCAAACAATATCAAAGTGGATAGAAAAGCTTTTTCAAGTGTATAAAATAAAAGAGAAATGAGAGTGGATATAGGACACCTAGAATACGAGGGAAAAAATAACGGAGGTCAAGGATATAGAAGATGAACTAAAGGAGTATTTGCATCAGTTTTCACTGCAGAAGACACTAGCAGTGTGCCAGGAGTTGAAACGTCTGATGAAAGAGAAGTGAGTGCAATTACTATTACAAGGGAGAATGTGCACAAAAGGCTGTAAAAACTGAGGGTGCTTAAGTCACCCAAACCAGACGAACTGCACTCTCGGGTTCTGAAAGAGGTGTTCTGGATTGTGGAGACATTAGTAATGATCTTTCAAAAATCAATGGACTCTGGCATGGTGCCAGAGGACTGGAAAACTGAAAATGTCACTCCACTCTTTAAGAAAGGAGGAAGGCAGCAGAAAGGAAATTATAGACCAGTTAGCCTGACCTCAGAGGTTGGGAAGATGTTAGAATCAATTGTTAAGGATGAGGTTATGGAGTACTTGATGACACAGGACAAGATAGTACAAAGTCAGCATGGTTTCCTTCATACAAAATCCTGCCTGATGAGCCTGTTGGAATTCTTTGAGGAGATTACAAGTAGGAGAGAGAAAAAGGATGCAGTGGATTTGTATATTTGGATTTTTTGAAGGCCTTTAACAAAGTGCCACACATGAAGCTGCTTACCAAGTTAAGAGAGAATGGTATTGCAGGAAAGTTACTAGCATGGTTAGAGCATTGGCCGATTTGTAGGAGGTAGCGAGTGGGAATAAAAGGATCACATTCTGGTTGGCTGCCGGTGACTAGTGGTGTTCCGCATGGGTCGGTGTTGGGACCGCTTTTTAAGCTGCCTATCAATGATTTAGATGATGGAATAGATGGCTTTGTTGCCAAGTTTGCAGATGATATGAAGATTTGTGGAGGGGCAGGTAGAGTTGAGGAAGCAGGTAGGCTGTAGAAAGTCTTAGACAGATTAGGAGAATAGGCAACAAAGAGGCAAATGACAGATTCGGTGATTGGGCAAGAAAGTGGCAATTGAAATACAATGTTGAAAAATGCAAGGTCCTTCACTTTGGTAATAGAAATAAATGTGCAGGCTATTTTCTAAACGTGGAGAAAATTGGAAAATCTGAGACACAAAGGGACTTGGGAGTCCTTGTGCAGAACACCCTAAAGGTTAACTTGCAAGTAGAGTCGGTGTTGAAGAAGGCAAATGCAATTAGCATTCATTTCAAGAAGTCTGGAATATAAGAGGCTTTATGTGATGCTGAGACTTTAAAGGTAAGGCACTGGTGAGGCCTCACCTTGAGTACTTTGAACACTTTTGGGCTCCTTATTTACGAAAAGATGTGCTGAAGAGTTCAGAGGAAGTTCTCGAGGATGATTCCGAGAATGAAAGGCTTATCATATAAGGAACTTTTGATGGCTCTGTGCCTGTAACCCATTGAACATTTGCGGCAACATATTTCTTGAGACTGCAGCGCGTCTAGTGGACGATCGCGGTACTGCAGAGTTTCAGCAATTGAGAGCAAAAACATTTTGAACCAGGAAGTGCCGGAAATTAACATGGCTTCGAAAGGACCGGACGAGGGTTTAACCGAGGAGGTTATTTGTCACGTCTGCCTGGATTTCTTCACCGATCCGGTTACACTGGAGTGTGGACACAACTTCTGCCGCTCCTGTATCACACGCTTTTGGGAAAGGGAGGAGAGAAACTCCTGTCCGGAATGTAAAGCGCAGTTTGCAGACCGGACCCTCAGGTCCAGTCGACTCTTAGCAAGACTGGCTGAGAAGGCTCGAAAACTGCACCTGAAGCCGAGAGAGAATGAAAGTAAACTTCACTGCGAGGAACATGACGAAGAAATGAAGCTGTTTTGTGAAACGGACAAGAAGCTGATCTGCGTGATTTGTGCAGTTTCGCAGGAACACAGAGAGCACCGCTTCCTGTCGATTAAAGAAGCTGTTGAACTCTGCAAGGTAAATATCAACCGATTTCAATCAGCTGTTTACCTTATTGTGTCTGCATTGTCTAATTCCTTTACTCTCTGGTTCTCAGGACCAGGTTAAATCTTCTATAGAATCCCTCACAAAAAAGAAATCAGACTTTCAGCAAATGGAGCAGCAACAGATACAGAAGATTTCCGGAGTTCGGGTGAGGCCTGCCTGTGCGCAATTTCTGATCTTATTGTTTAGTTTTCGTTTCCTCTGTGGATGGCAGCTCCGTATCGCAGCAGGTAGTGCTACTGTTTTACAGATTCAGTGACCTGGATTCGATCCTGATCTCTGGTGCTGCCTACGTGTAGTTGCCCCTTCTCCCTAATGACATAGACGGGTTTCATGCCAATCACAGACACGCCGGCTGAATGGGTAGGATGAAGAAGGATTTAGACAGTTTAGGAGAATGGGCAAGAAAGTGGCAAATGAAATACAATGTTGGAAAATGCATGGTCATGCACTTTGGCAGCAGAAATAAATGTGCGGACTACAGTATTTTCTAAACAGGGAGAAAATCCAAAAACCTAAGATGCAAATGGACTTGGGAGTCCTTGTGCAGAACACCTTGAAGATTAACTTGCAGATTGAACCAGTGATGAGGAAGGCAAATGCAATGTTAGCATTCATTTCAAGAGGTAGAGAATTCAAGAGCAGGGATGTGATGCTGAAGCTTTATAAGGCACTGGTGAGTATTGTGATGAGTTTTGGGCTCTTCATCTTAGAAAAGATGTGCTGGCATTGGAGAGGGTCCAGAGGAGGTTCACAAGGATGATTCCAGGAATGAAAGGGTTATCGCCTGATGGTTCTGGGTCTGTACTCACTGGAATTCAGAAGGATGAGGGGGGATCTCATTGAAACCTTCTGAATGTTGAAAGGCCTAGACAGAGTGTATGTGGAAAGGATATTTCCCATGGAGCGAGAGTCTAGGACAAGAGGGCACAGCCTCAGGATAGAGGGGTGTACTTTAAAAACAGAGATGCAGATAAATTTCTTTAGCCAGAGGGTGGTGAATTTGTGGAATTTGTTGCCAGATGCAGCTGTGGAGGCCAGGTCGTTGGGTGTGTTTAGGGCAGAGATTGATAGGCTCTTGATTGGCCATGTTATCAAAAGTTATTGGGAGAAGGCCAGGAACTGGGGTTGAGGGGCTGATAGAAATCAAGGATCAGCCATGATTGAATTGTGGAGCAGACTTGATGGGCCAGATGACCTAATCCTGCTCCTATGTCTTATGGTCTTATGGTCTTATAGAATTGCTAAATCACGATGATGTGGGTGGTCTGGGAATTGACTGGGAGTTAATGGGTGTGTGATGGATTTCTTGGACTGAAGGACTGGGACTGGTAGGATTGCTCTGAAAATAGGCATAATTTTTAAGGACTAAATGAACAATTTCAGTGTCGTGGTGCAGTCACGTAATATCTTAACCATCATGGTCATTTGACAGGAACAGTCTCATCAACTTCAGTACCACGTCTCCGCCCAGTTTGCTGAACTGCACCAGATTCTCACTGAGAAAAAGCAGCACTTCCTCAGAGATCTCAGAGAAGAAGAGGAGAGGATTTTAAATCCTATGGAAAAAAATCTCCGAGCGATCCAAGAGAATTTAAATTGTATTCGGGAGGAAATTTCAAGGTTACAAGAACGGATGGATCTAACAGACAGTGTGAGGTTTCTCAAGGTGAGAGACAATATTACGAGCACAAGAGATTCTGCAGATGCTGGTGTTTGAGAAACACAACCAATGCTGGAGGAACTCAGCTGATCAAGCGGCGTCTGTGTGGTCGACATTCCAACAGGGAATCTTCATCAGGACTGGACAGGAAAGAGGCAGGGGCCAGAATAAGGTGGGGGAGGGAAAGAAGTACAAGCTGGCAGGTGACAGGTGAAACCAGGTGAGGAGAAAGATGGGTGGGTGGAAAGGGGGATGAATTAAGAAGCTGGAGACAACAGGTGGAAAGGCTATCCAATAGGAGTATGAAGGAAAGGAAGGATGGGGGCACTAGAGGGAGGTGATGAAAAGAGAAGGGGTGAGAGGGGAAACAGAATAGGCAATGGCAAAGGAGAGATGGGGAGGAGGAGAAACTGCCAAAAGTTAGAGTAATCGATGGTGCTGAGTTCCTCCAGCATTTTGTATATGTTGCTTCAGATTTCCAACATCTGCAGAATTTTTTGTGTAGACAGATGGATGTCATGCTATAAAGCTGGAGGCTGCCCAGAAAGAATATGAGGTGCTCTTCCTCCAACTTGAGTGTGGTCTCATTGTAGCAGTTGAAGAGGCCATTTGCTGACATGTCAGAATGGGAATGGGAAGTCCCATTGAAATACGAGGCCACCGGGATATTCT
Source organism: Hemitrygon akajei (assembly GCF_048418815.1). NCBI lineage: Eukaryota > Metazoa > Chordata > Chondrichthyes > Myliobatiformes > Dasyatidae > Hemitrygon > Hemitrygon akajei. The sequence continues at coordinate 210,749,112 of NC_133125.1, forward strand.
GGGTTTTTTAGCAACAGATGGAATGAAGTGCTTGACAAAGCATTCTCCCAGTCTATTAGAAGCCACACCAGGAGCACTCAATACAGTCGATGACCCCGATAGACTAACAGGGGTAATGATGTGCTGGATATGGAGGCACGTGGGGTAGTAGGTAGAGACAAGGGGAACAGTGAACAGTGAACCATATTCCCTCGCGTGTTTCTCCGGCTTCCCCATTCGGTCTCTGCTGCCAGTTACAACCACACCTGTGGCAGCGAGTTTTGCATTCTCTTTCCTGAACTTACTGCATGATCTGTTGAAGCCTGCCTTACATTTTATCTTTGGCTGAAGGCATCCACATACATTCTTTATCTTCTCCCACCCTTTAATACATGCATAATGTTAAATATCCGTCTGATCACCTCAATGTCGTACTTGGTTGAAAAAGTATCATCCCCTATGTTATAAATTTCTCAAGCTTTCTTTGTACCGTGTCTGGTGGCCCTACGTCATTTCCACAATGACCTTTTTAAAATCTGTGTGCCAGCAGGAGTGAGTTCGGAAAAGGGAATATTCAGTGCCATGCAATAATTGGCACAAAATTCCTGTTGTAGGACATTCAGTCTCCGTTAATTCAAATCTGCGTTTCATTTATTTTAGGAAGAAGATCATCAGAAGAGCAGGTAGGACATCTCTTGACAAAATTCATTCATAAAATAATTCAAAATTGGCTGATGCTCCGTTTATAACAGCTGTTTAACATTTGCAGCGTTGGCGATGAAGCCCAAATGTTGTCAGTGACAGATGGTACCCTGACAATGGAGAAATTCGATCATCTCTTCTCGCTAAAAACATTGTTGAAAGAAACTTATGTTGCCATTAAGCAAGGTAAAACTTGTACAGTTTCCTTTGTCCTTGCACCGTTAAATAATAATTAGAAGAAAACAATGACTTGCAATAACATTTGTGGGTGTGGATTGACCTCCTTGGTCCAAGATTGGGTCTCAGGGGAAGCTACACAGACTAACCTATCGTACGCAAACACACACACACACACCCCCAACCCTACAACCCTGAGTCTGTAACCATTCTACCCCACTTTCCTGCCATGTTCAATGCATCCCCTCCCTCTGTGTCACCAATCATTCCAGAAAATAAAACAGCGACAGGAGTAGGTCACCTGGACCATCACATCTGCTCCCTTTCAATATGGTCATGGCTTCTCTACGTCAGAAACCTCCTGTGCCAGATTACTCCTAATTCTCTAGCATTAAAGAAAATTAACTGTCTCCTTTCAATATCTCCAGTAACCGCTCACATCAGTTCCCTCCATCGTCAATTTGCCTCCCATTGCATGACCCCAATGGAAAAGTTCCAGATATTGCGCACAACCACTTTACCTCCACCCATCCTCCTCTCTTCTTCCTGCCGTTTCTGTCCGCACGCCTCTGTCCCCTCCCGGCAAACCCAGGAAAATCTCGTCTCCATCCCGGCGAAGATGCTCGCGAGAAGTTTCTTTTCCATTTATCCCGAGAATAGTGACTGCTGCCGTTCGATTGTGCCTGAGGCCGAGCGGTTTGAACCCCGGTCCCGAGGCTGCCCAATCCACGGGGACTCTCTAATTCTGCTTCCCACCTCTCCCCCCAACTCTACAGTCTCTGTGACTTTGGATGTGGAAACAGCGGGCCCGGGACTTGAGGTATCGGCCAACTGGAAGAAAGTGAAATGGACTCGGTCCCCACCGCATCACTCTGACACTGAGAAGAGGTTTACAGTCGGGGCTTGTGTGCTGGGATCGGAGGGATTCACATCGGGGAGACATTACTGGGAGGTGGATGTGACGGGGAATCGGCGCTGGAGGCTGGGAGTCGCTGCAGAGTCCGTGGAGAGGAAGAGAGGGATCAAACAGAAAACAGACAATGGATTCTGGATCATTTGGCGCCGGGATGATGAGCTCAATGTGAACACTTCCCCTCCAACTTGTCTCCCGGCCGATCGCAACCACGGGAGGGTGGGTGTATATCTGAGTTATGAGACTGGGACAGTTTCATTTTACAACGCAGAGACCAAGACCCATCTCCACACCTTCACTGGGAATAAATTCACAGGGAAACTTTATCCTTTTTTTGGAACTGTGGATGAAAACAAGTGGGTCAGAATCTGCTCCGTTCCCCTGCGGATCTGTAAACGGGACAGGTCCAGGCATCCGCGTCAGATGCTGGGCTCAGGGGCTGTGGAAAATATCGGTGACAACAGATTGGCGCTGAAAGGGTCCCTTTTAATCCCCAAATTCCACACTGTGGTGATCCAATGAGCATGGAAGTAGAATTGGTGTCTAAATAAATGTGGGAAAAGTGGATTAAACAAGAATTACTGAAATAAATAAAAACTACCGATCCATGAAGTTTAATGTGTTAACTGCATTGTGAACATAACACCAATATTTTTTGTGAAATTATAAAGATTGAATCAATCACCCTTCACTTGAGCTCAAATCAGCAACAATCGTGTTTCGCAGGTCCAGAGCTCCAGGCTCCCCAGGGTCCTGAGGTACAGAGAGAAGTGTGAATTTTGTAAATGGTGATGCACCAGCTGGCATAGGTGAGTCAAGGGTAGTTGTAAATGGGTGGGAGGGATCAAATTCTAAATCACCATAAGTGAAAGAAGACAAAATAAATGCTGAGGATGTGAGAATGGCTGGAATTCAAATAGTTTGAATTCACTGTTGAGTCCTGAGAACTAATGTGTGATAAATATACATATATACACACACACATATATGGAGAGAGATGAGTGAGGGTCGGGAACTCACAGACTGAAGGGCTGGGGAAGGCACAGACCCTGGGCACCCTTAAGCATCTCCCTGATGTACTCGACGAGCCGTGACCTGCAGAGTTACCAGGTATGGAGGGTGGTGACAAATGAACACACTGTGGAACCATTTGTGAATCAAGCAACATTTCTGGGGAAAGAAAAATCAGTGATGGTTAATCGGGGTGTTGTACATCTGATGTAATCGATAAATTCTCTGCACTGTCCCAAATAAAATCACAGTTCTGGCTGGCATAGTGTAACATCCGCTACTCCCAACTCCAACTCCAGCGACCTGCATTTGATCCTGACCCGAGGATCTGGAGACCTCACGTTCTCCCTGTGACCACGCGAATTCCACTCTGAGTACTCCGGTTTTCTGGCATATCCCAAAGACAAGCAGCTTGCTCGAAAGTACCCAACTATCAGACAGTGCGGGTGTGGCTGGAAGGGGTAATTGGGTGGGGGAGGGAAGCTGATAGCTGAGAGAGAGAGAATAGGGTAGACGGAAGTGAGTGGAGGTGTGGGACTGATAGAGTGAGGGAATGCAGTGACCTGATGGGCCAAATGGTTCTTCAAATGTAAGGAAAATAACGGTATTTCTCAGCTTTAACTACAGGACTTCAAATTCAATCGATTTCTTGCTTATGTTCCGTCCGAGTGCCGTCCAACTTGATGGCATGAATATCAATTTCTCAACCTTCCGGAAGTTGCACCCCCACCACCCCATTCCTGTTACCTTCTCTCACGTTATATCCTCACTTCCCCATCACCTCCCTCTGGTGCTCCTCCCCCTTCCATTTCTTCCATGGTCTTCTACCCTTTCCTATCAGATTTCCCCTCCTCCTGCCCCTTATCTCTTTCACCAATCAGCTTCCCAGCTCTTTACTTCACCCCTCTCCTGGATTCACCTATCACCTGCCACCCTCTACTTCTTCGACCCCTCCCCCCACCTTCCTCCTCTGACTCCCCATCTTTTTTTCAGGGCCGATGAAGTGTCTCAGGCTGAAACATCAACTGTTACTCTTTTCCACAGATGCTGCCTGGCTGCTGAGTTCCTCCAATGTTTACAGCATCAGCGGTCTGTAATCGGGATTCGATTCCCGCTGCTTTCTGCCCGGAATTTGTACATTCTTCCTGTGACCGCATAGGTTTCTTCCCACATTCTGACGACATACGGAATCTGGAGCCTGGTTCATGCTAATTTCTGCTGATAGAATACCAGCCTCAATAAACAATATTGAACATTATTGATAGGGTGTTGTTTTAGATGGATGACAACACAGACTCAGCAGCTGAAGTCGCATGGTTCGACCTTCACAAGGGCAGTCAGTGGGCAGTAAATGCTGGCCCTGCTGCCGATTTCCCCCTTTCCGTAAGCAAATATTTGAAGGGTCTCGGCCCGAAATGTAGACTGTCTACTCTTTACCATGGATGCCTGCTGAGTTCCTCCAGTGGTTTGTGTGTATTACTTTGATTTCCAGCATCTGCAGATTTTCTCATTTGAAATAGAGATACAACATTTTGTTTCTGTTCTTCCTGCATTAATGTTCCCACCAGCAAGTGGGGATCCTCGCCGTGAAACAGATATTTGGGCCTCTTGCCATCCCCATCATCTGGGTGATAACACATTCTATTGAACTGATCTTCCAAACATTCCTTGGTTGGACTGGCGGAGTCCTGAATTCAGGGCATTAACAGCAGATGATTGAAGACGAGGGTCACGTGGAGTTATACCCCTTTCCCTCTCTCTTTCATTCTCCAGGTGATCCTCAAACTCTGTCTGGTTTGATCCTCAAACTCTCTCTGACGTGCATAAATTGGTACGTCACCTGATCAAGGATTGAGTCAGCTACCCAGGTGGGAAGGAGAACTCTGCATTGATCACAGGAGCAAACAGGGTGCAGGAAAGGGTGGGGGGAAAATGTACTGGAGGAAACAGATCTGAGGCAGGGTGTACACCATAAGGGTCAGGGGAATCCCTGAAGGAGAGGACATGCATTTCTCTCATAACTGCAGGTGACTAGTAGCACTCCACAGGGATTCATAGTAGGACCATTTTCACATTATATGTCAATAGTTTGGATGATAGAATTAATAGCTTTTGGGCCAAGTTTACAGACAATACAAAGGCAGGTGGAAGGGCGGGGAGCAGGAAGTCTAGTTACACATATCGGGAGAATGGGAAAAGAAGTGGCAGATGGAACATAATGTAGGGAAGTGTATGGTCATGCACTTTGGAAAAAGTGATGCACTTTGAAAAACTTCACTTTTAATTTAAGTAAGGCTTACACATATGACATGGGTGGTTTGATGATATATGCCATTCACATACTTCTACATAAAACACATAGTAAATTATTAAAGTAGCAAAGAATGTTTAATTAAACAATATATTTACAAATTTACTCAAATATTACAAGAATATTAAATACACAACTCTCCTCCCTTCTTAGCTATAAACGTCCAACTCAATATAGAATGCATCTCATATACTATACAGACATTAACAGAGGAGTAAATTTAAAATTGTCCCATTTTAAAGACTTAATCGCTCAGAAAGATTACCCTTGTGGGATAGCATCTTTCCTGCCCAGGGAGGTTCCTCTACGGTGAAACAATCTCAGATTCCAGGGCCTCCTTCATGGTGTTTGAGGGGTTAACTCAGGCTCTACAGGAAATGACTCTTACAGCTCTGAATAGCTTTCTGTTGAATGCAATGGCATCCCGACCAGTGCACGGCAAGCTGCTCAATCTGTTGATCTATCCCCGGCCATCAGGCAAAGCTCTGAGCAAACATTTTCATTCTGACCACACCTAGAAGTCTGGCATGTAGCTCCTTGAACACTTCAGCTCTCAGCTTGGATGGTACAACATTCTCAAACCCACATGAGGCAAACCACGTCAAGGCAAGTTGATCACAGTGCTGGTGAAGGTTGGGGAACTGGAGTTTCTGTTGTCCATTCCAACCATTCTGGGTGGCCATGTAGATCTGAGACAGTTTTTCTGGTTTTCTTTGGAAGATCCCTGTTGTGATAGGGAGACTTTTAGTTTTCATTAGAGAGAAGATATCAAGAAGAGTGATGTGTTCTCCTTATTTGTTTTTGTTTGTAATTTTTCAGATATTTCTTTTTCTGAGGCTAAATTGAACAATCCGTCAGCATTTCCATGATTAGTTTTCTTCTGAAACCCTTCTGTGGATTGAAAATGGAAAATAATCAGTAATGAGGGTAAACTCTCGCATACATAGAACATTACAGCACAGAAACAGCCCTTCTTGGCTGTGCCATGCCATTTTTTCATGCCTAGTCCCACTGACCTGCACCTGGGCCATTACCTCCAAAACCCTCTCATCCATATACCTGTCCAAGCTTTTTCTTAAATGTCAACAGTGAGCCCACATTTACCACTTCATCTGGCAGCTCATTCCACACTCGCACCATTCTCTGCATGAAGAAGCTCTCCCTCATATTCCCTTTAAACTTTTCCCCCTTCACCCTTAACCCATGACCTCTGGTTTTTTTCTCCCCTGGTCTCAGTGGAAAAAGCCTGCTTGCATTCATTCTATCTATACCCATCATAATTTTATACACCTCTATCAGATCACCCCTCATTCTCCTACACTCCAGGGAATAAAGTCCTAACCTATTCAACCTTTCTCTGTAACTCAGTTTCTCAAGTCCCGGTAACATCCTTGTAAACTTTCTTTGCCCTCTTTCAACCTTATTAATATCCTTCCTGTAATTCAGTGACCAAAACTGCACACAATACTCCAAATTCGGTCTCACCAATGTCTTAAACAACCTCACCATTACATTCCAACTCTTATACTCAATACTTTGATTTATTAAGGCCAATGTACCAAAAGCTCTCTTTACAACCCTATCCACTTGTGACACCACTTTTAGGGAAATATGTATCTGTACTCCCAGATCCCTCTGTTCTACTGCACTCCTCAGTGTCCTACCATTTACCTTGTATGTTCTACCTTGGTTTGACCTTCCAAAGCGCAATACCTCACACTTGTCCACATTAAACTCCATCTGCCATTTTTCTGCCCATTCCTCCAACTCCTTCTGCAAGCTTTGAAAACCTTCCTCACTGTCCACTACACCTCCAATCTTTGTATCATCAGCAAATTTGCTGATCCAATTTGCCACATTATCATCCAGATCATTGATATAGATGACAAATAACAATGGACCCAGCACTGATCCCTGTGGCTCACCACCAGTCACAGGTCTCCACTCAGAGTAGCAATCCTCCACTACCATTTTCTGGCTTCTTCCATTGAGCCAATGTCTAATCCAATTTACTACCTCTCCATGTATACCTAGCGACTGAATCTTCCTAACTAACTTCCCATGCGGGACCTTGTCAAAGGCCTTACTGAAGTCCATGTATACAACATCCACTGCCTTCCCTTCATCCACTTTCCTGGTAACTTCCTCGAAAAACTCTAATAGATTGGTTAAACATGACCTACCACACACAAAGCCATGCTGACTGTTTCTAATAAGTCCCTGTCTATCTAAATACTTGTAGATCTTATCTCTTAGTATTCCTTCCAATAATTTACCTACTACCGATGTCAAACTTACCGGCCTATAATTTCCTGGCTTTCTTTTTGAGCCTTTTTTAAACAACGGAACTACATGAGCTATCCTCCAATCCTCTGGCACCTGACTCATGGATATTGACATTTTAAATATTTCTGCATAATTAGGGCCCCTGCAATTTCAACACTAGTCTCCCTCAAGGTCCGAATGAATACCCAGTCAGGTCCTGGGGATTTATCTACTCTGATTTGCCTCAAGACAGCAAGCACCTCCTCCTCTTTAATCTGTATAAGTTCCATGACCTCCCTACTTGTTTGCCTTTTTCCATAGACTCCATTCCAGTTTCCTTAGTAAATACAAACCCAAAAAACCCATTTAATATCTCTCCCATTTCTTTTGAATCCATACATAGCCAACCACTCTGATCTTCAAGAGGGCCAATTTTATCCCTTACTATCCTTTTGCTCTTAGCATACCTGTAGAAGCTCTTAGGATTATCCTTCACCCTGACTGCCAAAGCAACCTCATGTCTTCTTTTTGCCCTCCTGATTTCTTTCTTAAGTATTTTCTTACTCTCTTTATACTCCTCAAGCATTTTATTTCCTCCCTGTTGCCTATACATGTTATACATCTCTCTCTTCTTCTTTGTCAGAGTTCCAATATCCCTTGAGAATGAAGGTTCCTTATTCTTATTCATTTTGCCTTTAACCTTGACAGGAACATACAAACTCTGCACTCTCAAAATTTCTTCGTTGAAGGCCTCCCACTTACCAATCACATCCTTGCCAGAGAACAACCTGTCCCAATCTACGCTTTTTAGATCCTTTCTCGTTTCTTCAAATTTGGCCTTTTTCCAGTTTAGAACTTCAACCCAAGAATCAGATCTATCTTTATCCATGATCAAGTTGAAACTAATGATGTTGTGATCACTGTAACCAAAGTGTTCCCCTACACACACTTCCGTCACCTGCCCAAACTCATTTCCTAATAGGAGATCTAATATGGCATCCTCCCTAGTTGGGACATCTATATATTGATTTAGAAAACTTTCCTGAACACATTTCACAAACTCTAACCCATCTAGACCTTTAACAGTATGGGAGTCCCAATCAATGTGTGGAAAATTAAAAATCCCCTACAATCACAACTTTCTGTCTCCTGCAGTTGTCTGTTATCTCTCTGCAGATTTGCTCTTCCTATTCTCACTGACTATTGGGTGGTCTATAATACAGGCCTATTAATGTGGTCATACCTTTCCTGTTTCTCAGCTCCACCCATATGGCCTCAATAGACAAGCCCTCTAACCTTTCCCGCCGAAGCACTGCTGTAATATTTTCCCTGACTAGCAAAGACAACTCCCCCCCAACCCTTCATCCCTCTGCCTCTATCACGTCTGAAACATCAGAACCCTGAAACATTGAGCTGCCAGTCCTGCCCCTCCTGTAGCCAAGTTTCAGTAATGTCTATGATGTCATAATTCCATGTGTCACTCCAAGCCCTCAGCTCATCTGCCTTTCCCACAATACTACTCGCATTGAAATATACACACCTCAGAAGATTGTTACCAGCACACACAACCTTACTATTTATGGATTTGCATGAACTACTAACATCATTTATTTTTACCCCCGTTCCACTATCTACTCTGGCACTCTGGTTCCCATCCCCTTGCAAGTCTAGTTAAACCCTCCCCAATAACACTAGCAAACCTCCCTGCAAGTATATTGGTCCTCTTGTAGTTCAGGTGTAACCTGTCTCTCTTGTTCATCTGCTAGAGCAGCCTACTCTTACCCTCACTGGCACGTGGCATAGGCAGCAATCCAGAGATTACTACCCTCGAGGTCCTGTTTTTCAACTTCCTACCAGGTTCTCCGTACTCACTATTCAGGACCTCCTGACTCTTTCTACCTGTGTCATTGGTACCGATGTGTACCATGACATCTGGCTGATCACCCCCCCCCCCCCACCTCAGAATGCTGTGCACGCGATCAGAGACATCCCTGACCCTGGCACCCGGGAGGCAACAAACCATCTGGGAGTCTCTGTCATGACCACAGAATCTCCTGTCTGTACCCTTGACTAGTGAGTCCCCTATCACTACCGCTCTCCTCTTCTTCCTCCCTCCCTTCTGCACTGCAGAACCAGACCCAGTGCCAGAGATCCGGCTGCTGTAGCTTGTCCCAGGTAAGCCATCCCCCCCAACAGTATCCAAATCAGTATACCTGTTTTGGAGGGGAATGGTCACAGGGGAACCCTGCACTACCTTCCCTTTCCCCTTCCCCCGCCTGACGGTAACCCAATTACCTGTGCCCTGTTCCTTAGGTGTAACTACCTCCTGGAAGCTACTATCTATAAACTGCTCAGTCTCCCGAATGATCCAGAGGTCATCCAGTTCCAGCTCCAGTTCCCTAACGCGGTCAGTTAGGAGCTGCAGCTGGATGCACTTCTTGCAGGTATCGTTGTCAGGGACACCAGAGGTCTCCCTGACTTTACACATCCTGCAAGAGGAGCATTTCAACATCCTGCCTGGCATATTCTCTAGTCTGAACAAAACAAAACATACCAGAACCTACCCTCACCTCTCTTGTACTGCTTGAAACATTTTATACCCCAAACCAGACTCATGGTCTCTCTGTCAATCTGTGCATCATTTTCCTCTGCAGCCGTAAGGGCAATGGTGACCTTAAGATCTCCCTAGTGTTACAAACCCCGTAACTGGGTCACTTACCAGCATAGGTAGAGAGGTCCGTTGAAGTCTGATGGTACCATTTTAACAGTATTTATTGATAAAAATACACAAAATAATATCAATGCAAACATACAGATAATATACGTCATCAATACTAAATCTAAACGCGCGGGTATAATAATAATCAATAAGAAATAGCTCTATCGTTGTCTAGGGGATAATGTATTGTCCGATGGAAATATAAAAGCCACTGTTAGTTCGTTCAAGCTGCAGCATTTTGGTTTGAGAGAAAGACAGGTTTAAAACTTGCCCAGTCCTTTTATGATGTCAATCCTTTGAGTCGTTGGGAGTGGGTTTCCCCGTTGTTAGCTAAAAGCCGTTTTTCCATGGTAAAGGGCACCGGTTCCGGGGCAACTGGAACCGAACGCACATGGCCTCCCCACTGGCTTCCGCTATTACGGGATCGCTAGCGTTTCTTCTGGTGCGTCTGACGGGGCTGTTCCCACAGACCCTCTTTTATCCTGACTCACAGGGTCTCAGATGTCAATCAGCTTGGGGGTGATGCAATCCCTCCCTCAACCAGCCCACTTTGCCTGAGGGCTTCCACGTAGCACAGTATTGTAATACACAAGTCCGTCTCCGTGAGACAATGGCCGTTTCCCGTAGCTTTATATCGCCGGGGGGTCAAGACATTCCGCACGTCTCTCTCTCATTTCCTGGGTCTCCTGACCCAAATCAATAGTGATCTTGCGATTCTCACAAAGGAGGGGGCTACCCCGCACCCTTCGGCCCCTCAGAGCTGTGGTACATTCATAACACTAGCTAGTGGGACCACTGGCATTCGCCACATGCTCCACTCAAATTTAGGAAGAATTTCATGCTATCTACTGAAGGTCACTGGATACTTTATCATGGATGGTATAAAGAACTGGTCAGGCTTTGTAAAACATGCACGTTGGTGTGGCATTTTTATTTAACACTATTTTACCCTTGATATGTTTGATTTTTCCAACGCCATCCTTGAAGACTATTGAGGCATCATTCAGTATCTTTCTCAATTCACTTTCATTTGACTCTTGCAGGGGAAGTGGCATGAAGATGTGGTTGGATCTCCAATCAAGTTGTAATTGTCTCAGTCACTCATAACTACACAATGCTGGCCCTCCTGTTTATGTCACATACAGCTGTTCATTGTTGTATTTCACTGTCACAAATGTTATTCCCTGGCCGAGCCAGTGTCCAATTCCATTTTAATTAATTTGCCATTCACTTCAGGTGTAAGCCTGAAGCCTGAAGCCTGAAGGTGTAAGCCATATTGTCTCTTTGAGTGACAGTCCTATGTCACTATCATCATTATCATATTTTTCATCAACAGTATGCAGGTTAGTGCTTATTTTGAAATTCCAACTTGAATTTTTATCTTTTTCTCTTCTCTGTGCAGTCCATTTATTTTAGTCTGCCTGACGTGCTTTTTGTACATGCCCTACTTGTTGCATTTTCTGAAAGTTTTTGCTTTAAACCAGGTTGGCCTTGTGTACGTGAGCCCCTGCCAGACTGATACCACAATATGTTTGAACAGACAGGTTTCCATTTAGATGTTGCACTTTTGTTCATGCTCAGTTTCATTCCTGACTGCAATTCAATTGTACGTCTGCTGCATCCATTGATACAGCAATTTCAACTGCTCTTTTCAATGAATTGTGCTTCAGTTAGGAGCTGTTCTTGAATGCTCTCCTGTTAGATTCCACAAGCTGAATGATCTACCAATGTACCATTAAGCCCAGTAATGAATTGACAATGGTCAGACAATTCAGCCACGTCACTTGATTCTACTATATGAAACCAAAAACGATCTGCAGTCAACAATGGTTTTGGTTCTAAGTAACTGTATTACTTTCACATAATCAGCAAAGCTCATTTTGGATGGGTTGCTTGGTGCATTTAAATTCAAAGTAAACTATGCTCTTCCACCAATTGCACTCAGCAAAACTGGAACTCATTTCTCACTGGCTATTTCATTTGCTGCAAAATACTGTTCAATTCACTCAGTATACAGCACAAAATCTAGTTATTGGTTCTGCAATTGAATGTATCTATCTTTCCAATGCAGCCAGCTGTTTCTGCTTTTTAAAAATTATTATTATCACCTAGTGCTCACTGATTTTCAGCCCATGAATTTGGTCTGTGTTCTATCTCTTTATTTAACTCAACCATCTTTTTCTTCCCCTTGCAAAGAAACAAAAGTGTCATGCTCTTTAGCAATTTGAACATCTTGCTGCAGTTGTCTTCTATGCTCTTATTTAGTCTTTCATTGATCCTGTTATAGTTACTATTCCATAGAGTTACTGAGCATACCCACATGAAAAACTCTCATCGAGTTTAAGGTGGTGATATATGTACTCTGAGAATAAAATTTGCTTTGCCTTATTATGTTAAGTGACGTGTGTTGTGGTGGTGTGATGGTGTATTCTTGGCCTAAGGTAGAAGGAGTCAATTTTAGAAAACCTAGCATATTTATTTTTCAACATAGTCCCCGCCTGCATTTACACACTTAGTCCAGAGGTTGTGGAGCATACGGATCACTTCTTTGCAGAAGTCAGTGTCTTGGACCTCAAGAAAGTGGTCCACAGAAAGGGTGATTGATAAGTTGATTGATTGTGGCCTACAGTGGAAGGAGATGAGTTATTAAATTCAAACTTTCTGCATAATCACTCAAAGAGTTGAACTGCATGTGCATGTAATGAGAGCTGTACAACTCCTGCCCCAGATTTATCTTGGCCTACTTCTTCCAGTCAGCACCACCCCCAACATGCATTAGTGAGAGCAAACTTTAGAGCCCCGAGGAGCTGGGGAGCCCAGGACCCACGACTGCTGCAGAATCAGCAGAATTTCTGTTCCATTTGTGGATGCTGCAAATGCTTTAAAAATGATGGATTGATAACTCTCATGTTTATTTCACTTTCCTCATGTTTATATTTAGACTGACTTAGTCCTGACACCAATCCGGAAACTGACCTGTTTACAGACCTGGAGCAGAACCAGTGAAGATTTTCAGTCACTGGTTTTCATCCCAAGTGGCGAAGAAAAGATAAAATTTCTCAGTGAATTTAATCCCAATGAAGGTGTGAAACTATTCTGGACTCGTAACTAAGATAGATCCCCACCCTTCCCCGGTTGGGATCAGCAGGGCGCTGGGATTTAGGGGAGGTGTTCATATGAAGCACTGTAGCAGTTCAGCGGACAGTCCAAAATCCACTTTCCAATATTAGTTTGATCCTTCATGCAACATGCAGACTCCAGCACAAATTCCTTGCCACCTCCGCCTTCCACTCACTAAATGTCTCCCCGATGTGAATCACTCTGATCCCAAACCACAAACCCGGAATCTGAACCTCTTCCCGGTTGTAAGAGAGATCCTGCTGATTCCTGGTGTTCCTCACACTCTTTCAATCCTCAGACACCTCGAGCCACAGAGTTGCTGTCTCTACATCTGTGGGGGTGGGGAAGCAGAGAATTAGAGAGCTCCTGATGATTGGTGGGGGGGGGGGGGGCAGAGTCAAGGAGACATTTTCCTGTGCTGCCTCCTTACCACCTCATTCCCTTCATATCCAGAATTTTGACCAGCTTAATTTGAAATAGACAGCCATGGCCACAATCCATCAGTGCAGAAACCTCCATACATCCACCAATCTCTGAAGTTTGAATTTATAGTCTCTGGACAGAGAAAGTCGTGATGGGACTGGACAAAGGATTGGCTGAATAGCAGGAGGCAAAGCGTGGGCATAAAGGTTTTTCTGGTTGGCTGCCAGTGGATTGTGTTGGGAACACTTCTTTTCACATTATATATGAATGACTTGGGTGTTGGAATTGATGGCTTTGTGGCCAGGTTTGCGGTCAATACAGATGTAGTTGGAGGGGCAAGTATTGTTGAAAAAGCAGAGAGTCTGAGAAGGACTTTGACAGATTGGGAGACCAAGCAAATACGTGTCAGATGGAACACAGTATAGGGAAGTATGGTCATTCACTTTAACAGAACGAATAAAGGCATAGTCTATTTTCTAAACAGGGAGAAAATTCTAAATTCAGAGGTGCAAATGGACTTGGGAGACCTTCTGTGGGATTCCCTAAAGGTTAACATGGAGGTTGAAATGATGGTAAGGTAGGCAAATGCAATGTTAGCAATCATTTCAAGAGGACTAGATTATAATGGCGAGACAGTAATGCTGAGGCTTTTTATGGGGTTGGTCAGACTGCACTTGAAGTATTCTGAACAGTTTTGGGCCCCTTATCCAAGAAAAGTTGTGCAGGCATTGGAAAAGGTCTAGAGGAGATTCACAAGAATTGTTCCAGGAATGAAAAGGTTAGGATATGAGGAGCATTTATGGCTCTGGGTCTGCATTTACTATAGTTGAGAAGCCAGGGGAGGTGGGTGCAGTGGGGGGGGGGGGGGGAGGATCTCATTAAAACATGTCGAGTACTGGAATGTCTAGACAGTGAATGTAGGGACAATATTTCCTATGGTGGGGAAGTCCAGGACCAGAGGACACAGCCTCAGATCAGAGATGAGGAGGACTTTCTTTAGGCAGTGAATCCATGCAAGTCACTGCCAGAGACAGCGATGTGGAGGCCAAGCCAGTGAATATACTTAAAGCAGAATTTGATAGTTTCTTGATGAGTCAGAGTGTCAATGGTTACAGGAAAAAGGCAAGGGAATAAGGTTGAGAGGGATATTAAATCAGTCATGATGGAATGCTGGATATTGACTGAAGGGAGTGGTATTGAAATACTGGACGTATCTGAAGGAGGACAATAATTTTCTGTAGTATGACAGAATCGGGTGCCCTGTGGACTTGGCTCCTAGAAAAATAAGCATCTTTACCTCACAAACAACTCACTGTGATGCTGTATTTTATTGTCCACCTACACTGCACATTCTCTGCATCTGTTGCACATTATTCTACATTCTGTTATTGTTTTACCTTGTACTGTCTCACTGCACAGTGCAATGAACTGATTTTCATTAACAGTGTACAAGACAAGCTTTGAAGTGTACCGCAATACCTGTGACAATGATAAAACTATCAATCAAACAAACAGTGAAGACAATGACTTGGTAAATTACTCAATGCACGGACTCTGAACACGAGGACATAAGAAATAGAAACAGGATCCAACTCTTTGTGACCCGCGGTTCACCAACCATACCCAAACCTTTTATTGAGGTGTATGGCCACAGGGCTATACTGAGTTATCTATCTATTTTCTTTCCCTATCCTTACAGTCCACCCAGCAGCCTGCCTCCTGCAAATTAGATGTGACTACCTCCTATCAATCATCTTGTCATTCTTTTATATGTATTAAGGTTCATCTAGCTAGAGGTCTAGCTCCTTAACACAGTCTAAAAACAGACAACTTCCCCATCAGGTCTGGAGTCAGGCAGGGCTGCCCTCTCTCCCCTGTCTTGTTCGTGTGCTGCATAGAACCCTTTGCCGAAGCCATCAGGAGGGATGAGGGCATAAGAGGGGTGACTGCCAGGCAGTGGAGGGACACAAATCAAAACCTCCCTGTACATGGACGACGTCACCGTCTTCTGCTCTGATCCGAGGTCAGTTCGCAGGCTGATCAACATCTGCGAACAGTTCGAGCAGGCGTCGGGGGCCAGGGTCAACCGCACGAAGAGCGAAGCCATGCCTTTCGGCAACTGGCCCGACCGATCCAGCGTCCCCTTCACCATCAGGGCTGATCACCTGAAGGTGTTGGGGATCTGGTTCGGAGGGGCCGAGGCGTGTAACAAGAACTGGCAGGAGCGGACTGCCAAGGTGAAACAGAAACTGGGACTGTGGGGAGGATGCTCCCTATCGATAGCGGGCAAGAACCTGGTCATCAGGTGTGAGGTGCTCTCAGGGCTACTGTACTTGGCGCTGGTGTGGCCAGTCCCCTGCTCCTTCAGCTCGGAAATCACCCAAGCCGTCTTCAGATTCGTCTGGAGATCCAAGATGGAGCGGTTCAGACGGACCACCATGCACAAGTCCCTGGACAATGGGGGCAAAAACGTCCCCAATGTCGCCCTCACCCTGGTGGCCAGCTTCGTGTGAGGCTGCATCAGGTTGTGTGGATCCCAGGTACGTGGGCACCAAGTACCACTACGTGCCCAGGTTCTACCTGTCGCCCTGGCTACGAAGGATGGGTCTGGCTCCTTTCCCGCGCAACACCCCTTTCAGCGGGTCGTTGCCGCCATACCTGTCCTTCGTAGAGAAGTTCTTTCAGGTCAACGCCTTTGACCACAGGGCCATCAGGCAGTGGCCAGCACGTAAGGTCCTGCAGGCACTGCAGGAGAAGGACGTGATGGACACAGTAGGGTGGTTCCCTGAGCAGACTGTCCAGTTCATCTGGCAAAATGCCTCATCGCCAGATCTCACCAATAGGCACCAAGACCTCGCTGGCTGGCGGTGAGAGGGGCCCTCCCAGTCCGATCCCTCCTGTACACCCGGAACGTCGTCTCCACACCCCTCTGCCCACGGGAGGACTGCAGTGAGGAGGAGTCGGTGAACCAACTCTTTGCACACTGTGGGTTCGCGGAGAAGGTGTGGAGGAGGATGGAAGGGACAGTGTCGAGGTTCATCCCCAGCAGCTGCGTAACAGAGGACTCTCCGATCTACGGGCTGTTCCCGGGGACGCACACCGAGACCAATATCCGGTGCTGCTGGCAGATCATCAACTCGGTGAAAGACGCTCTTTGGTCGGCCCGAAACTTGATGGTCTACCAGCACACGGAGATGTCCGTGGGGGAATGCTGCCGACTGGCACATTCTCGGCTGCAGGAATACGTGCTGAGGGACGCACTCAAACTCGGTGCAGCCACCGAAAGGGCCCGGTGGGGAAGGACCACAGTCTAGGGTTCTTCTCCTGTGGGAGTTGAGGGGTAGGGGGGCGGGGTGTTTACCCCTGAACAAGTGTATGTAAATATGAAGTAACAGAGTGCCACCTGGGTGGCAAAAGTGTGGGAATGTAAAGACTGTAATGGAAACATTTGTAAAGGACTGAGAGTCATTGAATGGTTTATTGTATATAATTTTATTTTTGAATAAAGTATATTTTGTTTAATTAAAAAATTAAGAAGCATAGAAATGTAGAAAAACCTACAGCCCACAAAGTTGAGCCGAACATGTCCCTACCTTAGAAACTACAAGACTTGCCCATAGCCCTCTGTTTTTCTAAGCTCCATGTACCTATCTAAAGTCTCTCAAAAGACCCTATCGTATCTGCCTCCACCACCATTGCCAGCAGCCCATTCCTTTTCTTTTCAAATCTTTTTATTATTATTATTATTCAAAAATAGCACAAGTACGTCAAAGTAACAACACTTACAATGCCTCAAAAAAGAAAAAAATATCTTAAGGATTGAAAATTTTTTTGAATTAAAAAAAACTCATACTAAGCAAGAGAAGAAAAAAAAACCCATTGGAGGTACAACCCCGGAGCCATGCGTCATACAAAAAGCTTCTAAAGATAAACATCAAACCGCCAGCAAGAACAAAACATATATCAAAAAAAAATTACATTTAAATCATGGAGGAAATCTATCAGTTAACTGAAATGATGGTAACGAGCAAATGAGCCCCATCTCTTCTCAAAATCAAATAAAGGTACAAAGGTTCGACTTATTTTCTTCAAGCTAAGACACAGCATCACTTGAGAGAACCATTGTGACAAAGTAGGAGCTGACATATCCTTCCATTTCAACAAGATGGTCCTCCTATCTATCAATGTAACAAACGCAATAACATGTTGGTCAGACACAGAAATACCATAGATATTTTGAGGAATTATTCCAAAAAGCACAGTCAGTTTGTTAGGTTGTAAATTGATTCTGAGTGCTTTAGAAATTGTCGAAAAGACTGACTTCCAGAACTGTTTTAACATAGAACATGAACATGTGTTAGTGTGGCTATCTCAGTTTTACATCTATTACAACACTTGTCAACTGTTACAAATCAGCAACAATGAGTATATAATTGAGACAGGTTTCTTAAAGCGAGAATGCAAAAACAGTTCTTAGAAGTTGTAATGCGAAAGTCCAAAGTTTTACCCAGTGGCTTAGGAGAGGCTGCTTGAAAATGATTTAAATTCTCTTTCGTGGCGTTACTGCTGATTCCAGCTGCAGTATGCTTTTCCCAGAGGTTTTACGATGAAGAAAGTTGAACGGCTTAAGGGCACTGACCTTTCCTTGACGAAACTTTGTACCCAACCCTCTGCTTTTCTGGCAAAGCAGGAGTTATCATGGATACTCGGTACTAATTCCTTGTGCGAAGATTAAACAAAGGTCGAATCTGTTTCACCGTCGACATTAATTTTCCCGATCCTTCGGGATTTCCGAACTCCTTTAAAATCTTCACTCTCCACAGACTGGACTGGCAGTATTGGAGCGGAACTGCCGGCAATATACTTTGAGACTTAAGGCAGAAAATAAAACTCCACTTTAAAATAAAACTGCGTCATACATCGAAATACGCAGCAATGCTGAGTCACTAGTGAAATCAACTACAGAATGCCCTGCGTCCTTTTACACCCTGTTGAAAAATCTATCACATGACCTCTCACTGGTAGGAAAATGACGTCACTCCCCATCGCAAGACCATTACCTCATGTCCAGCATAGCCTCGATTACATCACAGTCACGTGACAGGTACAAGATACCCACGGGTACGTAACAAAACATTGG
Organism: Hemitrygon akajei; assembly: GCF_048418815.1. Taxonomy (NCBI): domain Eukaryota; kingdom Metazoa; phylum Chordata; class Chondrichthyes; order Myliobatiformes; family Dasyatidae; genus Hemitrygon; species Hemitrygon akajei. Next base: position 210,767,872 of record NC_133125.1, read on the forward strand.
GAAATATTTTAGAAAGTCTCTCCTTCGTCAAATCATAACGATGTACAATTTAAAATTGAATCAGTGAATGACTAGCACAGATCAAAGAAGAGTTAAGCAGCTTCAGAATCCGTGTCCAATCCTCCCATTTAAAAGTCATTGAGTTCCTTCTCCCAATCCTGTTTAATCTTAAGTAAAGGACGCTTATCCCATTGTAATAATAAATTATAAATTATTCCAACAGAACCTTTCAACGAGGGGTTCATATTCATAATAGTATTTAACAAGTCAGCCTCCAATATGCAAGGAAAATTACTTAAATATTTTGTAAAAAATGTCTAACGAAGATATTGTAAAAAGTGTGAATATGAGAGAGAATACTTATTGACTAATTGTTCAAAAGACATCAATCTGCCTGCTATAAATAAACCCAAAAAAGAATTAATACCTTTATTTTTCCAAAGTAAAAATATTGGATCGTTCCAAGAAGATTTAAAAAAGTAATTACGATAAATTATACTAGATAGATAGATAGATAGATAGATAGATAGATAGATAGATAGATAGATAGATAGATAGATAGATAGATAGATAGATAGATACTTTATTCATCCCCATGGGGAAATTCAACTTTTTTCCAATGTCCCATACACTTGTTGTAGCAAAACTAATTACATACAATACTTAACTCAGTAAAAAATATGATAAGCATCTAAATCACTATCTCAAAAAGCATTAATAATAGCTTTTAAAAAGTTCTTAAGTCCTGGCGGTAGAATTGTAAAGCCTAATGGCATTGGGGAGTATTGACCTCTTCATCCTGTCTGAGGAGCATTGCATCGATAGTAACCTGTCGCTGAAACTGCTTCTCTGTCTCTGGATAGTGCTATGTAGAGGATGTTCAGAGTTATCCATAATTGACCGTAGCCTACTCAGCGCCCTTCGCTCAACAAAGTTTAATTTTTTTAAGATTTTAAATAATTGCAGAACTAGAGCCAAATTTGTAAAGAGTGCTTAACCACAGGATATAGGTTTAAATTAGCAACTTTAGCTAATTGTATAGGTAGAGCAACTCCTAATAATGAAGTTAAATAAAACTGTTTCACAGCTCTCAGTTCCAGGTCTACCCAAACTGGCCGATCATTCCTATCACCCTAATATAACCGAAAGGACATATACCGCAAATTAACAGCCCAATAATGCATTCTTAGATTAGGCAAAGCGAGACCTCCATCCTTTTTCAACTTTTACAAATGACATTTACCAATTCTTCATCTTTTATTATCCCAAATAAAAGATAGAATAATAGAATCAATCTGATCAAAAAACTTCTTAGTCAAAAAAACATGAATATTCTGAAATAAATATAAAAATTTTGGTAAAATCATCATTTTAACTCCATGAATACGACCAAGTGAAAATGTAAGTGGGCTCCATCTACTAAAGGAATACTTCATAGAGTCCACTAAAGGAGGAAAATTGGCTTTATAAAGATCCTTATTTTTTTTTAGTAATTATAACACCTAAATATCTAAAAGAATCTGTAACTTTAAAAAGGAATATTTTCTTATATAAAGACAGATTCATTTAAAGGAAGTAATGTAGCGGTGTGCTACACACAGCGCTGAAATAACGACATGTAGTCGGTGAGCTGTAGTTGCAAAAGAGGTTTATTCAAACTTTGCGGCCTCGCTTTAAAGCCTTCCCGTTCCCACCCTCCCCGGGCAGGAATGCTGTAGGGGGCATATATTCATAGTCCCATCCCGTGCGTGGGCTTTTCCCCTTGCTGGTGAAGCAGGCTTGGCACCTTCGTTGGGACCGGCCTCAATGCCGGCGTGCGCCACTTTGTGAGCCGGTTCGACTGCGCTGGGGAGTGGGTCGCCACATAACCCCTCCCCCCCAGAACCGGCGATACACCCCCCAATGTCCTCAGTCTGGGTTGGACTCTGTTTGGGAGGTCTGCCTCTGCGCCGCGGTGCCTGAATCTCGACCGGCTGCACCAAGTCCACATGGGCCGGTTTGAGTCGGTCCACTGTGAAAACCTCCTCTTTCCCCCCAATGTCCAGCATGAAAGTGGACCCGTTGTTTCTGATCACTGTGAACGGCCCCTCGTAGGGCTGTTGTAGCTGTGTCCGGTGTCCACCCCGTCGTACAAAAACAAACTTACAGTTTTGCAGGTCTTTGGCTACGTAGGTCAGGTTCTGACCATGCTGTGAAGTGGGTATGGGGGCCAGGTTACCGAGCCTCTCGCGTAGTCTGCCCAGGACTGCTGCGGATTCTTCCTCTTGCCTCCTTGGGGCTGGTATGAACTCTCCTGGGATGACCAGGGTGCGCCATACACCAACTCGGCCGGCGAGGTGTGCAGACCCTCTTTGGGCGCCGTGCGGATTCCAAGCAGGACCCAAGGAAGCTCGTCCACCCAGTTAGGCCCTTTGAGGCGGGCCATGAGAGCCGACTCCAGGTGACGGTGGAAACGTCCCACTAGTCCGTTCAACTGTGGGTGGTAGGCAGTTGTGTGGTGCAGCTGTGTCCCCAAAAGGCTGGCCATAGCTGACCACAGGCTGGAGGTGAACTGGGCGCCTCTGTCGGAGGTAACGTGGGCCGGTACACCAAAGCGAGATACCCAAGTGGCGATCAGTGCCCGGGCACAAGATTCGGAGGTGGTGTCGGTGAGTGGGACTGCCTCTACCCATCTCGGGAACCGGTCTACGATAGTTCCATGGTCTACGGCCCACGATATCCACATGAATGTGGTTGAAACAATAGACAACAGACAATAGATGCAAGGAGTAGGCCATTCAGCCCTTCTAGCCAGCACCGCCATTCACTGTGATCATGGCTGATCATACATAATCAGTACCCCGTTCCTGCCCTCTCCCCATATCCCTTGACCCCGCTATCTATAAGAGCTCTATCTAACTCTCTCTTGAATGCATCCAGAGACTTGGCCTCCACTGCCTTCTGGGGCAGAGCATTCCACATATCCACAACTCTCTGGGTGAAAAAAGTTTTTCTGCATCTCAGTTCTAAATGGCCAACCCCTTATTCTTAAACTGTGGCCTCTAGTTCTGAACTCACCCATCAACGGGAACATGCTTCCTGCCTCCAGCGTGTCCAATCCCTTAATAATCTTATATGGCTCAATCAGATCCCCTCATCATTCTAAATTCCAGTGTATACAAGCCCAGACGCTCCAATCTTTCAACATATGGCAGTCCCGCCATTCCGTGAATTAACCTTGTGAACCTACGCTGCACTCCCTCAATAGCAAGAATGTCCTTCCTCAAATTTGGAGACCAAAACTGCACACAATACTCCAGGTGGGGTCTCACCAGGGCCCTGTACAGCTGCAGAAGGAGCTCTTTACTCCTATACTCAATTCCTCTTGTTATAAAGGCCAGCATGCCATTACCTTTCTTCACTGCCTGCTGTACCTGCATACTTACTTTCATTGACTTATGTACAAGAACACCTAGATCTCATTATACTTCCCCTTTTCCTAACTTGACTCCATTTAGATGTTAATCTGCCATCCTGTTCTTGTCACCAAAGTGGATAACCTCACATTTATCCACATTAAACTGCATCTGCCATACATTTGCCCACTCACCCAACCTATGCAAGTCACCCTGCAAGTCACAAGGCATAGAAAATAACATCAGCAAATTTGCTGATGATACTAAGCTGGGCGGCAGTGTGACATGTGATGAGGATGTTAGGAGAATTCAGGGTGACTTGGATAGGCTGGGTGAGTGGGCAGATACTTGGCAGATGGCGTTTAATGTGAGCAAGTGTGAGGTTATCCACTTTGGGAGTAAGAACAGGAAGGCAGATTATTATCTGAACGGTATAGAGTTGGGTAAGGGAGTAATACAAAGAGATCTCGGAGTCCTTGTTCATCAGTCACTGAAGGTGAATGAGCAAGTGCAGCAGGCAGTGAAGAAGGCTAATGGAATGTTGGCCTTTATTACAAAGGGAATTGAGTACAAGAGCAAGGAAATCCTCTTGCATTTGTACAGAGTCCTGGTGAGGCCACACCTGGAGTATTGTGTACAGTTTTGGTCTCCAGGGTTAAGGAAGGACATCCTGGCTGTAGAGGAAGTGCAGCGTAGATTCACGAGGTTAATTCCTGGGATGTCTGGACTGTCTTACGCAGAGAGGTTAGAGAGACTGGGCTTGTACACGCTGGAATTAAGGAGATTGAGAGGGGATCTGATTGAAACATATAAGATTATTAAGGGATTGGACAAGATAGAGGCAGGAAATATGTTCCAGATGCTGGGAGAGTCCAGTACCAGAGGGCATGGTTTGAGAATAAGGGGTAGGTCATTTAGGACAGAGTTAAGGAAAAACTTCTTCTCCCAGAGAGTTGTGGGGGTCTGGAATGCACTGCCTCGGAAGGTAGTGGAGGCCAATTCTCTGGATGCTTTCAAGAAGGAGCTAGATAGGTATCTTATGGATAGGGGAATCAAGGGATATGGGGACAAGGCAGGAACCTGGTATTGATAGGAATTGATCAGCCATGATCTCAAAATCGCGGTGCAGGCTCGAAGGGCTGAATGGTCTACTTCTACACCTATTGTATATTATATTATATTCTCATAACATCTTCCTGACATTTCACACTGCCACCCAGCTTTGTGTCATCAGCAAATTTGCTAATGTTACTTTTAATTCCTTCATCTAAATCATTAATATATATTGTAAACAGCTGCGGTCCCAGCACTGAACCTTGCGGTACCCCACTGGTCACAGCCCGCCATTCCGAAAGGGACCCGTTAATCACTACTCTTTGTTTTCTGTCAGCCAGCCAATTTTTAATCCATGTCAGTACTCTGCTCCCAATACCATGTGCCCTAATTTTGCCCACTAATCTCCTATGTGGGACTTTATCAAAAGCTTTCTGGAAGTCCAGGTACACTACATCCACTGGCTCTCCCTTGTCCATTTTCATAGTTACATCCTCAAAAAACTCCAGAAGATTAGTCAAGCATGATTTTCCCTTCATAAATCCATGCTAACTTGGACTGATCCTTCTACTGCTATCCAAATGTGTCGTATTTTCATCTTTTATAATTGACTCCAGCATCTTTCCCACCACTGACGTCAGGCTAACCGGTCTATAATTCCCTGTTTTCTCTCTCCCTCCTTTCTTGAAAAGTGGGACAACATTAGCCGCCCTCGAATCAGCAGGAACTGTTCCTGAATCTATAGAACATTGGAAAATGATTACCAATGCATCCACGATTTCTGGAGCCACCTGTTTAAGTACCCTGGGATGCAGACCATCAGGTCCCGGGGACTTATCAGCCTTCAGACTCAACAGTCTATCCAACACCATTTCTTGCTTAATATAAATTTCCTTCAGTTCATCCTTTACCCTAGTTCCTTTGACCACTAGTACATCTGGGAGATTGTTTGTGTCTTCCCTAGTGAAGACAGATCCAAAGTACTTGTTCAACTGATCTGCCATTTCCTTGTTCCCCATAATAAATTCACCCGTTTCTGTCTTCAAAGGTCCAATTTTGGTCTTAACTATCTTTTTGCTATTCACATACGTTTATTCAGATAAATGCCGGCCGGTGGGGTGGAACTGCTGCGGCAGGGCTTTGGTGTGCCGCTGCATCTTGGCCGTCTGGCAGTGCATGCACGTTTTGGCCCATTCACTGTCCTGCTTGCGGAGTCCATGCCAAACGAACCTGTTGGCTACCATCCGGACGGTTATCCTGATGGAGGGGTGCGCTAAGTTGTGAATGGAGTTGAAAACGCGCCGCGGCCAGGCTGCTGGGACGATGGGGCGGGGTTGGCCGGTGGTGACGTCACAGAGTAGGGTCCTCTCACCTGGGCCTACGGGGAGGTCCTGGAGCTGCAAACCGGAGACTGTGGTTCTGTAACTAGGGATCTCCTCGTCTGCCTGCTGCGCCTCCACCAGTGCTTCATAGTCTACCCCTTGGGAAAGGGCATGAATGTTAGGGCGGGAGAGGGCGTCCGCCACGACATTGTCCTTTCCCGAGATATGCTGGACATCCGTCGTGTATTCGGAGATGTAGGACAGATGTCGCTGCTGGCGGGAAGACCAGGGGTCGGATGCTTTCGTGAACGCAAAGGTAAGAGGTTTGTGGTCCGTGAACGCGGTGAAGGGCCTACCTTCTAGGAAGTACCTGAAATGCCGGATTGCCAGGTATAGCGCCAACAGTTCCCGGTCGAAAGCACTGTATTTGAGCTTGGGTGGTCGTAGGTGTTTGCTGAAGAACGCCATGGGTTGCCAGCGACCCTCGATTAGTTGCTCCAGTACCTCACCGACTGCCGTATTAGATGCGTCCACTGTGAGGGCGGTAGGGACATCCGTTCTGGGGTGCACTAGCATCGTGGTGTTTGCCAAGGCTTCTTTGGTTTTAATGTAAGCGGCGGCGGACTCCTCATCCCAGGAAATGTCCTTGCCCTTACCCGACATTAGGGCGAACAGGCGGCGCATGATTCGGGCTGCTGAGGGGAGGAAGCGGTGGTAGAAATTTACCATACCCACGAATTCCTGAAGGCCTTTGATTGTGTTGGGTCGGGGAAAATGGCGGACCGCGTCTACCTTGGCGGGCAGAGGAGTTGCCCCATCTTTAGTAATCCTGTGGCCCAGGAAGTCGATGGAGTCGAGCCCAAACTGGCATTTGGCCAGGTTGATTGTTAGACCGTATTCACTCAGTCGGGCGTAGAGTTGACGGAGGTGGGGCAGATGCTCCTGACGACTACTGCTGGCTATGAGGATGTCGTCCTAATAGATGAATGCGAAGTCCAGGTCGCGTCCCACCGCGTCCATTAACCGCTGGAACGTCTGTGCGGCATTCTTCAGGCTGAACGGCATGCGGAGGAACTCAAAAAGGCCGAACGGGGTGATGAGAGCCGTTTTGGGGATGTCGTCCGGATGCATCGGGATTTGATGGTATCCCCAGATGAGGTCTACCTTGGAGAAGATCCGTGCGCTGTGCAGGTTGGCTGCAAAGTCCTGAATGTGCGGCACAGGGTAGCGGTCCGGTGTGGTAGCCTCGTTCAGCCTGTGGTAGTCGCCGCATGGTCTCCAGCCCCCTGTCGCTTTGGGCACTATGTGCAGGGGGGAGGCCCATGGGCTGTCAGACCGCCGTATGATCCCCAATTCCTCCATCCTCTTGAACTCCTCCTTCGCCAGTCGGAGCTTGTCCGGGGGAAGCCGCCAAGCACGGGCATGGAGGGGTGGTCCCTGGGACAGGATGTGGTGCTGTACTCGGTGTCTGGGCATGGCTGCCGTGAACTGCGGCGCCAGAACCGATGGGAAATCCTCTAGGACTCTGGTGAAGTCGTTGTCGGACAGCGTGATGGAGTCTAGGTGTGGGGCCGGCAACTGGGCTTCACCCAGGAAGAACGTTTGAAAGGTCTTGGCGTGGACCAGTCTCTTCCCTTGCAGGTCGACCAGTAGGCTGTGAGCCCGCAAAAAATCTGCGCACAGGAGCGGTTGGGCTACCAGTGTGAAGTCCCACGTAAACTGGCTGGAGCCGAACTGTAGCAGCACTGTACGGGTGCCGTAGGTCTTTACTGTGCTGTTGTTCGCGGCCCTCAGGGTGGGATCCGGTTCTCTGCTGCGGGTGTCGTAACTCGTTGGAGGTAATACGCTGATCTCGGCTTTGGTGTCGACCAAAAAGCGGCGTCCCGACTGTTTGTCCCAGATATGCAGGTGGCTATCCTGATGGCCAGCTGCTGTAGCCATCAGCGGCGGTTGGCCCTGGCGTTTCCCGGGAACTTGCAGGTCCGGGCTACAGCGGCAGGCTTCTGCGCCCCACCGCTGGTGGTAGAAGCACCATTGTTCGTTAGTCTCCTCACCCCCGCCTCTGGGGTTAGCGGGCTCTGCGGCCGGGCCTGGTCTGGTCTGCTGCTGGGAGCGCGGCCTGGTGATCTGTGCGACGGACGCCCCACTCTCCTTCTTGGCTTTCCACAGCATGTCTGCCCGGGCCGCCACCTTCCAGGGGTCGCTGAAATCCGCGTTGGACAGCAGCAGGCGTATGTCCTCGGGCAGCTGCTCCAGGAACGCCTGCTCAAACATGGGGCAGGGCTTGTGACCTCCAGCCAGGGACAGCATCTCGTTCATCAAAGCCGACGGTGGCCTGTCCCCCAAACCATCCAGGTGCAGTAAGCGGGCAGCTCGCTCACGCTGTGAGAGTCCGAAAGTCCTTATGAGCAGGGCTTTGAATTCTGTGTATTTGCCGTCCTCTGGGGGCGACTGTATGAACTCCTCAACCTGGGCGGCTGTCTCCTGGTCGAGGGAGCTCACCACGTAGTAGTAACGTGTGGCATCCGCGGTTATCTGCCGAATGTGGAATTGGGCTTCTGCTTGCTGGAACCATAGGTGAGGTCGCAGCGTCCAGAAGCTTGGCAGTTTTAACAAAACTGCATGAACAGATGCGGCGTCGTTCATCTTCGGTCCAAATATCGTTTGTGCCTTCGGGGTTACCAATTGTAGCGGTGTGCTACACACAGCGCTGAAATAACAACACGTAGTCGGTGAGTTGCAGTTGCAAAAGAGCTTTATTCAAACTTTGCGGCCTCGCTTTAAAGCCTTCCTGATCCTGTCCTCCCTGGGCAGGAATACTGTAAGGGGCTCGTATTCACAGTCCTGTCCCACGCGCGGGTTTTTCCCCTTGCTGGTGAACCAGGCTTGGCGCCCTCATTGGGACCGGCCTCAACGCCGGCACGCGCCACTTTGTGAGCCGGTTCAAGTGCGCTGGGAAGTGGGTCGCCACAGCAATTCACTTTTACTAAAATTTATTTTATATCCTGAAAAGTCTCCAAATTTGTCAAATAATTTTAGCAAAGCAGGAATAGATTATTCAAGCTTAGATATATATACCAATAAATCATCAGTGTAAAGAGAGATCTAGTGCATGGTCTCGTTCATAAAAATCCCATGAATATTTTCGGGTTCACGAAGAGCAATAGCAAGCGGTTCTAATATTAAGTTAAATAACAAAGGACTTAATGGACAGCCTTGTTTTGTCCCCCATGATAGCTGAAAAAAAGGAGACCAACAGTTATTAGTGACAACAGTAGCAATAGGAGCCTTATATATCATTTAAATCCAATTATTAAAATTAATACCAAAACCAAATTTTTCTAAAAAATTAAATAAATATTTCCATTCAACTCAATCAAATGCTTTTTCAGCATCCAAAGATACAACGCATTGTGGAGTTTTAGAAGAAGGCGAATATATAATGTTAAATAATCTCCGAACATTTGTGAAAGAATAACGACTCTTTATAAAGCCTGTTTGATCTTTAAAAATGATTTTACCCAAAGTGCTCTCCAACCGATTGGCCACTATCTTTGAGAGAATCTTAGCATCAACATTCAATAATGAAATATATCTGTATGAGGCACAATCAGTAGGATCTTTATCTGTTTTAAGAATTAAAGAAATAGAAGCTTCATTAAAAAGTACAGGGTAAATCACTTTTCACAAAAGAATCTTTAAACATCTCCAACATATATGGAGAAAGCAATTTTACAATTTTTTAATAAAATTCTACAGGATAACCATCAAGTCCCGGGGCCTTACCAGATTGTATTGAAAAATAGCTTTATGAATTTCGGATTCAGTAATTTGGGCATCAAGTGTTTCGTGATCCTCACAAGAAATTTTAGGAAAAGCAATCTTTTGTAAAAAAAAATCATGCATTTCAGAAGAGTCTACTGGACATTGAGTTTTATGAAGTTCAGTATAAAAATCTTGAAAAATCTTATTAATTTCTTCATAATACCGAGCCATGGTACCAACTTTTATACAAATTTTCAAAATTTGCCTCTTGGCTCCAGCCGGTTTTAATTGAGATGCAAGTAGTTTATTATTTTTATCTCCAAACATATAAAATTGGCTCTTTAACTTAAGTAGATAACCTTCAATTGGATGAGGTTATATTGTGATTGAAGTTCCACCCTTTTTTAAATACCGTAGATGTCGGATTATAAGCCGCTACTTTTTTCCCACATTTTGAACAGCTTTGAACACTGCGGCCTTTACTACGGTGCGGCTAATGCATGATTTTTTTTCATGCCGCCAAAAACATTTTGCCTCGTAACAGTAGACCAATAAAATTGATGAGTAGTTCACAGAGGTCCAATGAAATTGTATGATAAATCAAGCGCACTTTCACAATTAAATTATTGTAAATCAGTCATTTGTACTCACCCTCATCAACATGGAAAACACTCGAAGAAAAGCATTGTGCTGCCTTTATGGCAGTTATTTAGTTTATAATATTTTCGCTTAGTAATTCATTTGTTAGTATTTTCTAGTTAAAGTTAGAAGTACTACATCCCGGGATACTATGACGTCACATCCGGTTTCGCCGCGTCTTGTGGGAAATACCGGTTTGCGATAAACGGGAAGGTGGGGGCATTAGGCGAGCGCGAAACGCTGCTTTTAAGTTAAAGGCGATCAATAACTTTTCCTGGTAGGCTGCAGTATATATTTTTTTACCAGTCGTTAGGAGATATTGGAATGTATACGCAACGTAATTTGTGTGTTACCGATACATATGTATATTTAAAAGTAGCCGTGTTACAGGCACGGTTCGAAAAAAAGCATTTGCAATATGTATTTGTTTATGTTACCATATGGATTTAATTAAAAGTTAAAAAATCCTCACGTGTAATATCTTTCTGTGTAAATATCTCATATTACAACGTGGGACACCTGCGGCCTAAAATCTGGTGCGGCTTGTACAAGTACAAAATTGATTTTCTTTCTAAAATTAGAGCCAGCGGCTTTTAATCAGGTGCGCTCTGTAGTGCGAAATCTACCGTAAGTCAATATTAGGGGAAGTCGCATTGATATTATCTAAATCTTTAATTTGTTTTGAAATTTTATCTAATTCTGCTTTAGTCTGTTTTTTAAGTTTAGGTGAATAAGAAATAATCTGACCACATAAAAATGCTTTGAATGTATCCCATATGATGAATTTAGACATACCTCCTATATCATTAAAAAGAAAAAAATTATTTTATCTGGCTTTCGATACAACTGATAAAGTCAGAGTTTTGCAACAAAGTCTGAGACATGCGTGGCGGCCAAAAATGACATTGTCAAATTCAAAGGTGCATGATCAGATATAGCAATAGTGTCATATTCACTGTTTTTAACATTAGGCAAAAGGCGGGGATCAATTATAATATAATCAATCCTCGAATATTTTTTATAAACATGTGAAAAAAAGGAATATTCTCTGTTATCAAGGTGTAAATGCCTCCATAATTCAATCAACCCAAAATCGGTTAATAACTGACGCAGAACGATTTGGAAGTCGCTGATTAGTTGAGCTCTTGTCAATCATAGAATTTAAACAACATTTAAAATCCCCACCCATTTTCAACATATACTCATTTAAATCTGGCAGTAAAGCAAATTTTTTTTTTAAAAAGGATAACCTAAATTAGGACCATAAAAATTAACCAAAACAACCTTTCTATTAGAAATCACTGCTTTAACAATTAAAAATCTACCATTAGAATCTGATTCAATATCCTCTTGAGTAAATATATTAGATTTAATAAAGACAGACACGCCCTTAGTTTTGCTCTAAGAAGTAGCATGGAGTTGTATCCCATTCCACCAGCGAAAAAATCTATTTTGATCTCCTGCCCTGATATGAGTCTCCTGAGCAAAAATTATATCAGGTTGGAATTGATTAATAATTTTAAAAGTCTTTTTTCATTTGATAGGATGATTCCAACCACATACATTCCAACTTATTACATTAATCCGTTTAACTGCCATACTATAATTTTATTCTAATTTACTTTATACATGCGCAGAGCACATACCAATACGGGATTATCAAAGATGGCGGTGATGAGGAATACAACCATATAGAAAACACGCATGCTCCAGAACAACCCAATGGGAAAAAACTCCTAACTCTAAACCCACCCACCCTCCCAAAAGCCCAAAAAAAAAGGCAAGTGAACTAAGATAGAATACAAAGCCATGGGCGCTCTGTCGGTCTCCTCTCTCCCTCCCCCCAGCCAGCACACACAAAAAAAATGACCTTGCAAGAAAGACAGTAACGTCTTGACAAAGGAGAGTGTTTACATTCCATCATGTATTAAAAAGAAACAGAACCAAAATAACATAATCTCTTAGAGAGAAAAACCAGCGCCATCTTAAGTTTAGCTTTAAATCCCTAAGAAAACTTTAAATTTGGCTATAGGGTGCTATAATAAAACAGATTTAAAAAAGGTCAATAGTATATTTAACCAAACTAAATTTACAAAAATATTAATTAGTAATATCATAGAAACTAAACCCTCCCAGATATATATATATATAAACCCTATTGGTAGGGGAAAAAAACTACCAGTTAATAAGTTAAGAAACAACAAAAAAATCAAAATAAATATTAGATAAAAAGAACAAATCCTTTTATGGTCTTTGCTCAGTCAAATATGTAATTAACCATTTAAACAGTCAAACTTGAACCGTAAATCTCCTTGGGAAAAAAAAATCCAATAGGATGTAATGATGAACAGGTTTTCTTATCTTCTTTTATTAATCTGTCAATGAAATATCCAAATAGCCTTCATATATCTTCTTCTTGAAAATGAGTAATATACAGATAATCAAACAGCTTTTCAGATAGTTCATTCGGTAGTAACGTCAGTGGTGGTGACAGCTATAGCCTGGACAAAATCCAGCGTGATTTTTGGGTCAAAGAAAGTACGTGGGGAAGAATTAGGAGGAAAAACTTTCATTCTTGTCGGATAACTCAAAGAGGGAAATAGTTTCTTAACATATGCTTGTTTAATTACCAAAGCAAATCTTGCTCTTTGTTCCATTACTTCTTTCGGATAATCTCGTTGAATCTGAAAACTCTGTTTTCTTGCCTGTCGCATTATTTGATCTTTAATTTTGGTCAGCAGAGTGAACAGCACTGGACTGAGCACGCAACCATGGGGAGCCCCCATGCTCAGTGTGATGGTGTTGGAGATGCTGCTCCCGATCCAGACTAACTGAGGTCTCCCAGTCAGGAAGTCTAGGATCTAGTTGCAGAGGGAGGTGTTCAGGCCCAGTCGGCTCAGCTTTCCAATCAGTTTCTGAGGGATGTTTGTGTTGAATGCTGAACTGAAGTCTATGAACAGCATTCGAACGTATGTGTCTTTCTTGTCCAGGTGGGTTAGGGTCAGTTGGAGGCTGGTGGTAATGGCGTCATCTGGTGAGCAGTTGGGATGGTACGCAAACTGTAGGGGGTCCAGTGAGGGGGGCAGCAGGGTCTTGATATGCCTCATGATGAGCCTCTCGAAACACTTCATGATGATGGATGTAAGTGCAATGGGACGGTAGTCATTTAGGCAGGACACTGAAGACTTCTTCGGCATGGGGACGATGGTGGCGGCCTTGAAGCACGTTGGAACGGTGGCGCTGCTCAGGGAGATGTTGAAGATGTCAGTCAGAACATCTGCTAGCTGGTCTGCACATCCTCTGAGCACTCTACCAGGAATGTTGTCTGGTCCAGCAGCCTTCCGTGGGTTGACCCTGCACAGGGTTCTTCTCACATCGGCCACAGAGACACACAGCACCTGGTCATTCGCAGGAGGGGTGGACTTCCTCGCCGCCACGTCATTTTCCACCTCAAACCGGACGTAGAAGTTATTCAGCGTGTCTGGGAGGGAGGCATCACCTGCACAGTCAGGTGATGTTGTCCTGTAGTTGGTGATGTCCCGGATGCCCTTCCACATGCGCCGCGTGTCACCGCTGTCCTGGAAGTAACTGTGGATTAGTTGGGCATGTGCACGCTTTGCCCCTCTGATGGCTCGGGACAGTTTGGCCCTTGCTGTTGTTAAAGCTGTCTTGCCGCCTGCTCTGAAGGCGGAGTCACGGGACCTCAGCAGCGCACGCACCTCTGCGGTCATCCATGGCTCCTGGTTGGCACGTATAGTGATGGTCTTGGCCAGAGTAACATCATCAATGCACTTGCTGATGTAGCTGGTCACTGATGCTGTGTACTCCTCTAAGTTGGTAGAGTCACCATTGGTTGCTGCCTCCCTGAACATGTGCCAGTCAGTGTGCTCAAAGCAGTCTTGAAGAGCAGAGATGGCTCCTGCTGGCCAGGTTTTCACCTGCTTCTGAACTGGTCTGGAGCGCCTGACGGGCCGTCTGTATGCTGGAATTAGCATAACAGAGATGTGGTCTGAGTAATTGAGGTGGGGGCGGGTCTCTGCCCGGTACACGTCGGGGATGTTTGTGTAAACCAGGTCCAATGCGTTCTGCCCCCTCGTTGCAAAGTCCACATATTGATGGAATTCGGGGAGCACTGACTTAAGGTTCGTGTGGATAAAATCACCGGCGACAATAAACAGACCATCAGGATGTGCGGTCTGCAGTTCGCTAATAGCCCCGTACAGTTCACAGAGCGCCTCCTTAGCATTAGCGCTGGAGGGGAACGTAGACACCGAATATAAGGACAGAGGTGAATTCCCGTGGCAAATAAAATGGTCTGCATCGAACTGCCACAAACTCCACTAGCAATGAGCAGTGTCTGGAATCTAGCACAGAGTTCTTACACCATTCTGTGCTGATGTAAACACACACACCGCCACCGCGAGTCTTACTGGAGAGAGCTGCATCCGTGTCTGCTCGAAACAAGGCTAGCCCGTCTAGCTGGTGATGCACCATCAATAACACACTCTGAGACGTAAAAGCGAGGAATCGGCTTTTATTGACTGAAAGAAGGAACGGGCAGTGAGTGGCCACCATACTACATCCTGGAGACTGAGAGGCCGGGCTCAGACCTCCATCACCTTTATCCAGGGGTCTGTGGGAGCAGTCAGCAGGGGGCGTGTCCAGACAGGTATATGTAGTTCACCACAGCTGGATGGCAGCGTCCGAAATTCCATCAGTGAGCCATGTCTCTATGAAGACAAACGCAGAGAAAACTCTGTACTCCCGCTGATTATTACGTTGGAGTCGGATGTAGTCCATTTTATTGTCCAGGGAGCGGACATTGGATAGCCGGCCGGCTAGGGTTTGCTTTTAGCCTGACATGGACCCCTGCCCGTTTGCCTCGCTTCTGCTTCCTCGCACATCGCTTTCGACGTCTCCATCTACCAGCAACAGGCAAGTCTGAGGAATGTAGGCCCGCTCCCCTCAGCAAGCCGAGGTCGCGTCATTCAGCCAGCAGATCTTTGTGAAGCAACACACACAAAATGCTGGTGGAACACAGCAGGTCAGGCAGCATCTATAGGAGAAGCACTGTCGACGTTTCCGGCCGAGACCCTTCGTCAGGACTAATCTTTGTGAAGGTTTTTTTCTGGGCGATCTCTATATAAAGACAAAACATCGGTGTTGGCCAGAAAGAATGACGGTTTACAAATCAGTGAATTCAAATGAATCAAGGTCAGTGGAATCAGACAGACTAATTGTCTTTATTCTTGTTGTGTGCTTGGGGATGGAGGCTGCCATTTTGTTAAGACACTATTCTCCATTTTGTGAACTGGACGTGCTGGGCTTGATCAATGGTTTAAAGAAGACACAATGATACTTCAGGTAATCTGCTGAACTGGAGATCATTTCCAAATAAGAAGTTATTTGTGAGATGTTCTTTGGTTGGATATAATATGCAGGTTTGTGAATGTTGGGTTTGTTCCCTGCATGCAGTGTTTTGAGCTCATTGCTGATTGAGAACAAAGAGATGTAAATTATCGACTGTCACTTTATGGATGCTGGCCTGGAGCAGAGTCAATAACAAGGTCTTAAAGGGCAGACACTTGAACTTTGGCCAATGACACTGGAATGTGATATTGGAATTGATAAAGAATAGATATAAAAGTGGATGCTTTGTGTGCCTGCAGCGGTTACTGAATAACCATTGTAGATATAACGTGGAACATGTGGCGAGTGAATCAAAGGAATGGCTGACCAGTGTAGACTCCTTTGCCCGGGTACTGTAATACCTTTGGTATTCTGATTACTCCAGAGAGTTAGGGATACCTAGTGAGTGTATTTAGTGCATAAATTCACATTGTTTCGTACCCCGTAACTGGGTTAACAGACCAGCAGAAATGGAATGATACGTTGGAGTCTGCTGGTACTGTAACTAAAGGTGTTTATTAGTAAAATAACCATACAGTATCAAAAATGCAAATATACATATAAAACAGGTTAGCAATGATAAATACAGAAGTGCAGGAATAAGAATCAAAACCAAGCTCTATCAAAGTCTAGGGGTACATGAATTGTCATAAGAGAATATACGGTTCAGTTCAGTTCGTGCTGAGGTAGTTGTTGTTGTGTTGCAATGTTGGAGAGAGAGAGGGAGAGTGAGCAAGAGATGAGCAGCTGCAGCAGGCAAACCTTCCGTCGTCTTCTTGTTCCGTCGTACCATTGGGGTCAACGTTTATGACACTTCTGTTCCAGGCTAGACCATTCTTCAGTGATGGACTTGTCACGCAGGCAAGGGCGGACACACACAAGTCCCCACCAGTTTGCCTTCATCCACCGTGCTCTGGACTGATTTTCCTGAACCGATCCTCCAGGACCCCAACTTCCTGTGGGTGCACAACACTCTTTCAATGTCCACTGGTGTGTCTGTGTGTGTCTCGACAGATCCCTCTTTTATCTCCCCTTGATGGGGTATCAGCCGTCCATCAACTCAACATATCCATGTCCATCAAACTAGGCCACTCCCTACTGTCTCAGCAAGAATGTTAACGAGCAAAGAAGTGTCCTTGCAGCAAAAGATTGTTTACCTTTCCATCAGTGAAGAAGCCATAATACTTAAATCATCCAACTCTCTCTCTCTTATCTGTAGCAGATGCCTCTACCTCTGTTCTTCATCTCTTTCTCTCTCATTAGCAGCATAATTCCCAAGGAGGGGGGGGTCAGCTCTGGACGCCATTTCCATCTGGTTTGTTCAGCACACATAACAACGTACTTGTTAGTTTAAACTGTTACGTACCCGTGACACGTGACAGTGGTACCCTTGTCACGTGACTGGGGTTGAAGTTATACTGGACATGAGGTAATGGTCTTGTGATGGTGGAGTGATGTCATTTTCCCGCCAGTAGAGGTCATGTGACAGGTTTTTTCTACAGGGCATAAAAGGAAGACCCACCCTGTCAGGTGGGGCAGTTCGTGGCAGAATTTGTCTAACTCATCTATATTTATTGTTGCCTGAATACGTAACAAAACAATCAAGGTACTTGTCAGTAAATGCAGATCTCTCTGTGCCTCACTAATTATTGTTGTAAGGGGTAATTTTTACACAGAGGGAAATACAGTTCCCATACCAGGTAATGATACAACCAGTCAGGATGCTCTCAATTGTGCCCCTATAGAAAGTTTTTAGAATTTGGGGGGCCATACCAAACTTCTTTAACAGTCTGAGGTGAAGAGGCACTGGTGTGCCTTTTTCACCACACAGACGGCATGTACAGATCATGTGAAATCCTCAATGATGTTTATGCCAAGGAACTTAAAGCTGTTCACCCACTCAATCCCAGATCCATTTAGGTCAATAGGGTTTACCTAGTCTCCATTCCTCCTGTACTCCACAACCAGCTCCTTTGTTTTTGCAACATTGAGAGAGAGGTTGTTTTCTTGACACCACTGTGTCTGGGTGATGTGATCATACGCTCAGATGAAATAAAAACCACAATACCATAATGGCCACATGTAATTCCAATCAATATTACAAGTTATGCTGGAGTTACTGATGCCAGCTATGAGATTCTCACATTTTAAACATTATTTTAAAAACATGAATTGGTATTTTGGAAAACAGGATGGGAATGAGTGGAGAGTTATTCACTTGATTCTGGAGTGAGGTTTAAAAGTAAAAATAGAATAAAAACATGATAAATAAACTCTTCTCAGGCTTCCAGCCAGGTACAGATATCAATTTTAACTGACTTTTCAATGACAAATTCTGGATCTTCATCAGGAATGATACCTGGGCATGTCTAGTTGGTGGTATGCCAGAGTTTGTCATCAAAATGGTGGTTAAAATCGATACCTGTACCCCGCTGGAAGTCTGAGAAGAGTGTATTTGTCATATACGCTGGGAAAGCACTAGATCCATTTATAACTAGTATATTTCATTTACCTAGATAGATTAACAAAATGGAACAGCATGGAAACAGGCCAGCTGGTCAACAAAATTTCTGTTAACACCAAACACCCACTGACATTAATCCTGTCCTAATTCATTTTATTCTCCTCACATTGACATCAGCTCCCCAAATGTTCCTCCAGTCATTCCAGCATTTACAGCAACCAATTAGCCTACCAATCTGAGAGTTTATGGGATGCATGAGGAAATTAAGCACGCAGGGCAATCCTGCACAGTCACGGAGAAAATGTGTAAATTCCACAAATAAGGCCTGAGGTCAGGATTACAACTTGGTCATTTAAACTCTGAACCAATAATACTATATGAGCCACTGTGTTGCTTTTGGTTTGAGGTACATGAGTAATTTCCCCAGTTGTAACTGATTAAACTCCTGGATTTCCTTTGATCAACTGACAGTTCCTATGAAAGCACCTCTGGTGTTAGCATCTGTGTTTCTTCAACAGGTCACGGTTTCCCTCACAATCCTTCTAATGTTAACCCTCTACCTCCTGCGACACAAAGTTTGTCATGACCAACATATACAGCAAGATTTCTCACAAAGGTCCAGCAAGTGATCGAGCAACTTCAGGCAATGAGAGATCTGGCTGTAAACAGTGGCAGAGTACAATCAAGACTTTCACTGACAGAAAGTTGCAGTTAATGTATTTTATGTTATTTCTTCTTTTCTATAAAATGTACACAAGGAGCAATTCTTCCAAAGTTTAAACAAATGACAGTACTGATTAACTGAGGAAGAGTTAATGCACTCTGGGCTTTGAATAAATGGCAAAAAATTAAAGGTTAAAATTGTGGAAACAAAAGAGAACTTTGACAAAATTGACCAGTTGAACAATTCACTTTTTGTTCAGAATTGGAAAATTATACTTTAGTAAAATATATTGTGGTGCATACCAAACTTCTGAAGAATTCAGTAGGCCAGGCAGCATTGTCAATATCTTGGGCCAAGGACCTTTCATCAGAATGGGAAAAATAAGAAGACAAGTTTGCTTTAAGTTGCACAATCCTGTACAGTGGAGGGAAGGTATAATGACTGTGATCGGGTGCAGACCAGGGTTGTTATCAGAACTATTACTATAAAAACAGCTAATACTGCAATTTCAGAGGGAGAAGCATTGCAGTATTGCAATGAAATAAAGGGGATTGCAGCGGCATCAGAGAGGAGCTTGCCCAGGTTTATTGGAGGAGGATACTGACAGGGATGACAGTAGAGCAGAGATGCCTGAAGTTTCTGGGAATAGTTCACAAGGCGCAGGATAGACATGTCCTACAGAGGACAAAGTTCTCCAATGGCAGGGGTAGGCGACAGTGGCTGACAAAGGAAGTTAAGGAACACATAAAAGCCAAGGAAAGGGCATCTCAAGTAGCAGAGGTGAGTTGGAGGTTGGATGATTAGGAAGCTTTTAAAACCCAATAAAAAGAATTTAAAAAGCTATAAGAAGGGAAAAGATTAAATCTGAGGACAGAATAGCCAATAATAAAGCAGGATACTAAAAGTTTTTTCAGTTAAATCAAGAGTAAACAGGAGGTAAGAGTTGATACTGGACCACTGGAAATGATACTGGTGAGGTAGTAATGGGGAGAAAGAAATGACAGGTGAACTTAATGCGTACTTTGCATCATCTTCACTGTGGAAGACACTAGCAGCGTGCCAGAGATCCCTGAGTGTCAGGGAACAGGAGTGAGTGCCATTGCTATTGCAAAGGTAAAAGTGCGGGGAAAGCTCAAAGGTCTTCAGGTGGATAATTCACCCGGACCAGATGGACTACTTCCCAGAGTCCTGAGAAAGGTTGCTTAAGAGATAACAGATGCATTGGCCATGAACTTTCAAGAACAACTTGATTCTGGCCTGGTTGCAGACTGGGAAATTGCAAATTTCACTCCGCTCATTAAGAAGGAGGAAGGCAAAAGAATATAAGTTATAGTCCAGTTAGTCTAACCTCAGTTGTTGGGAAAGTGTTGGAGTCTATTATTAAGGTTGAGGTTTCAAGGTACTTGGAGACTAATGATAAAATATGTCAAAAGTCAGCATGGTTTCTTTAAAGGGAAAGCATTCCTGACAATTCTGTTACAGTTCTTCGAGGAAGTAACAAGCAGGCTGGACAAAGGAGAGGCTGTGGATGTCATTTACTTGGATTTTTAGAAGGCATTTGATAAGGTGCCATGCATGAAGCTGATTAACAAGATAAAATCCTCTGGTGTTGCAGGAAAGGTACTGGGATGGATAGCAGAATGGCTAACAGGCAGGAGGCAGTAAGTGGGAATAAAGGGGACCTTTTCTGGTTGGCTGCCAGTGACTAGTGGTGTTCCTCAGGGGTCAGTATTGGGACTGTTGCTTTTCACATTGTTTGTCAATAATTTAGAATGGAATTGATGGCCTTGTGGCAAAGTCTGTGGATGATATGAAAATAGGTGAAGGTGTAGGTAGTGCTGCAGAAGGGATGTGATTCCAGCAGGACTTAGACAAACTGGAAGACTGGATAAAAAGATGGCCGATGGAATGCATTGTTGGGAAATGTACGAGAATGCATTTCTGGTAAAAGAACAGTAGCACAGACTATTATCTCAATGGGGAGAAGGTTCAAACATCAGAGGTGCAGAGGGGACTTGGGTGTCCTCGTGCAAGAATCCCAGAAGGTTAATTTACAGGTTGAGTCTGTGGTAAAGAAGGCAAATATAACTTTGGTATTTCTTTCAAGGGGAATAGAGTGTAAAAGCAGGGAAACCATGCTGAGCCTTTATAAGGCACTAGCCAGGTCACATTTAGAGTATTGTCAACAGCTTTGGGCTCCATATCTCAGAAAGGATGTGTTGTCATTGGAGAGAGTTCAGAGGAGGTTCCTGAGGATGAAGGTATTAACATGAGAGCTTGGCAGGTTGGGCCCCTGTACTCACTGGAATTTAGAAGTATGCCGGGGGGGGGGGGGCGGGTCTCATTGAAACCTATGGAATGTTGAAAGGACTAGATAGGATGGACGTGGGAAGGAGGTTTCCAACGCAGGGGAAACCTCCATCCCACATCCACCCTATCTAGTATCTAGGGAAATGTGCCACAATGTGATGGCACATTCTCACAATTGAGTGGCGACCCTTTAGAACAGAGGTAAGAAGGATTTTTTTTTTGAGCCAGAGAGTAGTAAATCTGTGGAATGCTCTGCCACAGACTCTGTTGGAGGCCAAGTTTGTGTGTATATTTAAGGTGGAAGTTGATCATTTCCTGATCAGTCGGGGCATTGAGAAGAATATATTGAGAAGGCTGGTTTGTGGGGTTGAGTGGGATTCAGGATCAGCCATAATGGAATGATGGAGCAGTCTCAATGCCAGCATTAAATTCCCAGCGGCTGATATGAATGAGGAGTATCTGTATGATAATAGTGAGGGCTGTGCCGAGATTTACAGAGCAGCATCATTGAGGTAATCTGGGAGCTTGAAAACACAGAAGCCAGTGGGTCAAAGTATTAAACTGACAGGAGACTGAAACTCCAGGCTTTGACTCGCAGGATAAATGGAGGTTTATTGCAATCCTGCAGAGGATGCTACAGATTTTAGTTTTCACAGAGTAGAGAGCACCACACTGTGAGCACTGAACACAACAGATCTACTCCCATGACCAGAGCTTAGCACAAATAGCTGAAGCTTGTCACAAGAGGATTTGACTTTAAAGTCAGCTTTGAAATTTGTCTACAAGGGTACCAAGGAGCTGGTACGCCACTCTAAACCAGGGAGGTGCTGTTCAAAAAGTCCACACAGCACCCTGATGCAACCTGTGCTGAACATTGAAACTGACTTCCTGCACTTTACCAGCAACTCCGGCTTCTCAGAAACATGAAATGTAAATGAAGGCCATGTGACACAAGCATATTCATGCTGTGCTGGGAACCACCAGCAAATGTTCTGTGGGTTTCATCAGTAAAGGCGATGGGGTTGTGGACGATTGTCCACACAAAGTGTGTAAAAGTGTGCAGAAGCCCTGTGCCTTCTCTATGAGCATCTTATCCAATTAGTCCAGTTCTTACATGGCCCTGTGATTCTTTTCTTCTTGATCTTCTTTTCGATCTGTAATCAATATTCTGTAAAGTGTTCTGCAAACTATGTGATTGATATCAAACCCAATAATGAACTGTTAACAATTAACTGTCTACACAACAGTGACAGAACTTACTTCTACATTGACCTGGCATGAAAGTTAGTACGATGCTGAACATCGGACGTCTGTGTCACTCGGGCCAGAGCACATTTACAAGGAGAGGCTGACCACCTGTCTCTTGCAGCCAACATGCATTCACTACTTGTCACTTATGGACCCAGATTTCCTGTTGTGGAGGAGTTTCATTTCCAGTGAAATGAAGAGCAGAGGCAGTAAGTGGATGCTGTGCCCGGTGGGAGTTAAGGGGCAGACTTGTATCACAGGGCAAAACTGGGTTAGAAAGTTCACCTTAAACTCAGAAAAGATATTCAGCTTAGAAAGGAAAGAAGGTGTTTGACCCACACCCCACACACAAACACAAATTTAAAGGATTTCAATGTGAAGATCCATGTGGAAGTACAAGCCACTCACACCTTCCACAAGATCCAAATTGTTCTCTGTATCTCAAAAAAGCAGTTGTGCATGGACTGGGCTGTCTGAAGAGACTTGGTATTCTGTCCCAAGTTTAGCTGTGACTGGGCCACTCCGATTTGCAGTCATTCCAATGCAGGGTGAAACAGTGATGCTGTGGGACTAAATTGCTACATGGAACTTATCCTCAATCTAAATAATTTCTGCTTTGGATCCTCCCACTTCCATCAAACAAAAGGTGTTGCCATGGGCACTCCCATGGGTCCCAGCCATGCCTGCCCGTTTGTCGGCTAAGTGGAAGAGTCTGTGTTGCAGTCCGTGTAGGACTGGTGTAGGACATGGTGACTGCCCCACACTTTCCTACGCTACATCAACAACTGTATTGGTGCTACTTCCTGTACCCGTGCTGAACTCGTCGATTTCATCCACTTTGCCTCCAACTTCCACCCAGCCCTCAAATTCACCTGGTCCATTTCTGACACCTGCCTTTCTTTTCTCGATCTCACTGTCTATATCTCCGGAAACAGCTCATCCACTAATGTCTATTATAAACCAACGGACTCTCACAGCTACCTGGACTATACTGCCTCCCAGCCTGCTACTTGTAAAATGTCATTCCCTTCTCTGAACTCCTCCATCTCCACTGCATCCTACTTTTTCAAAGAAAGGGGATTCCCTTCATCAGCCATCAATGCTGCCCTCAACCACATCTCTTCCATTTTATGCATGTCTGCTCTTACCCAATCCTCCCACCACACTACCAGGGATAGGGTTCCTTTCGTCCTCGGCTACCACCCCACCAGCTTCAACAAGCAGCACATAATTCTCTGAAACTTCTGCCATGTCCAACTGGATCCCACTACCAGACACATCTATCCCTGCCCCCGACTTTCTGCTTTCCGCAGGGATTGCTCCCTACACGACTCCCTTGTCCATTCGTCCCTCCCCCCTGAGTTCCCTCCTGTCACTTACCATTTCAAGTGGAACAAGTGTTTCACCTGCCCCTATACCTCCTCCCTCATGAACAGTCCTTCCAGGTGAGGCAACACTTCACCTGTGAGTGTGTTGGGGCCATGTACTGTGTTGTTTGCACCAAGAGTGACCTCACCTATATCTGTGCGACCCAACGTAGACTGGGAGACTGCTTCGCTGAGCACCTACACGCTGTCTGCCAGAACAAGCAGGATCCCCCAGTGGCCACCCATTTATTTCCACTTCTCATTCCCATTCCGATATGTCCATACATGGCCTCCGCCACTGTTGTGATGTGGCCACACTTCGGTTGGAGGAACAACACCTTATATTCCGTTGGGGTAGCCTCCAACCTGATGGCATGAACATCGATTTCTATAACTTCCAGTAATGCCTCCACCAACACCCCCCCTTCACCATTTCCCATCCCCTTGTTGCTCTCTCATGTTATCTCCTTGCCCGCCTCCCTCTGGTGCTCTTTCCCCACCCCGCTTACTTCTTTCATCCATGGCCTTCCGTCTCTTTCACCAATCAACTTCCCAGCTTTTGCATCATCCCTCCCCCTCCAAGTTCACCTATCACCTGGCATTCCCCTCTCCCCCTCCCCACTCCCCCCACCTTTCAAATCTACTCCTCAGCTTTTTTCTCCAGTTCTGCGAAGGATTTCGGCCTGAAATGTTGACTGTACTTTTTTCCACAGATGCTGCCTGGCCTGCTGAGATCCTCCAGCATTTTCTGTGTGTTGCTCGGATTTCTTGCATCTGCACATTTTCTTTTGCTATTATCAAAATACCACCGTCAGCTGATTCAGCCGAACTCAGGTCATTCTTGAGTTTTTTTGAATTGTTAGATATTTCCTCATCAATGTGTCAACCTTCATGCGACCATTTCTGGAGTCAACCTGACCACAGGCCAGATCGAATTGGTGTCCTGCATTTCTGAAAAGCATTAGCTTTTACAGGTGACTGATACACTACAGTTCAGAGACGTGTTGCTGAGGCCGTATAAATGCAGATTGCTCAACTGCTGTGCAAAATCAACCAAGAAGAACCAGATTCAGATTCACCTGTTCATCACCTATACATCTGTAATGAAAAATTTAAATGTGATTCTTCCTTGACTATATGTTAATATCTGTATCAGCAATAAGACATAATGAAGTTAGCCTGGGATGTGAGATTGTGTTGAGAAAGTACAAAGGAACAAGTTCACAGCCATGTTCCAAGAACCTTATGTGAGTATCAGTGCATTGCCTTGAGAGCAGAAAATGGTGAAGGACACCTTTGTCTGGGAAAGTACGAGGGAAAATACTGTGATAGATGTTTGAAGGGATCTGAAAGGATATAAAAAACAACAAACGGGAATTTTCTCTCAGGCTGTGCCATGACCCTCGCTAAGACTTGGGGATAGAGACGACAGGGATAGAGTGAAAGAAAGAGAGGCGGAGATTGAGGGAAAGCCATCGAGCATCTTTGGTTCCCTCTGACAGTGTGTTGTGTAGCAAGGTTTAGTGATTGGATGATAAGTATTACTTTGTCCCTTGTACTGCTTTATTAACCATTATTTCTTTCTGTATTTTATTCTTTATATAACTCAAAGTGATTTTCTCTCACCTTTAACGTGTACAGTACCTCCTCTGTTTGCGGATACCTCTCGCTGCTGATTCAGAAAAGAGCAAGAAACAAATAGAATATTTTCATTGCACAACTGGTATCATCAGCAGGAGTCAGCATACCGGGGGCTATGTTTTACAAACCACAGGACGTACCACAGGTAGGGTCCTGGGTGTATGAACATCACCCATGGTTTCGGAGCAGTGGCCAAAATATTGTCCGTGTTGTCCTCCACATGCCAGAGAAGGACGATAGAGAGCAGGAGTAGTTACTTCCAGACTCTGTTAAATAACTTAGAGCTTCCCAATCCGGGGGAGAGTAAGGGTACGACCTGAATTGAATTGAATTGAATTGACTTTATTCCTTGCATCCTTCACATACGTGAGGAGTAAAAATCTTTACATTATGTCTCCATCTAAATGTGCAATTATAGTAATTTATAATAATCAATAATAAATAGAACAGTCAGTACACTCAAATCAGCATGGGCATATCAGTCTGATGGTCTGGTGCAAGAAGCTGTCCGGAGACTGTTGGTCCAGGCTTTTATGCTGCGGTACCGCTTCCCGAACAGTAGCAGCTGGAATAGATTGTGATTGGGATAACATGGGTCCCCAATGATCTTTTTGCACACCTGTCCTTGTAAATGTCCCAAATCATGGGTAGTTCACATCTGTAGATATGCTGGGCTGTCTGCACCACTCTCTGCAGAATCCTGCGATTAAGGGAGATGCAGCCAGTCAGGATGCTCTCAATTGTGTCCCTGTAGGAAGTTCTTACCACACCAAATTTCCTGAACCATCTGAGGTGAAAGAGGCGCTGTTGTGCCTTTTTCACCACACAGCTGGTGTGTGCAGACCACGTGAGGTCCTTGGTGATGTGGATGCCAAGGAACTAGAAGCTGTTTACCCTCTCAACCCCAGATTCATTGACATCAATAGGGGTTAGCCCGTCTCCATCCCTCCTGTAATCCACAACCAGCTCCTTTGTTTTTCCTGAAAGGTCATGCTATGGAAAAAGACATATGACGTGTTGGGCAGCAGATCAAGATCAGGCAGCATGCCTGAACGATTAGCGCCCTGGTACACTCACCTCAATTATAAGCAAATGCTTTGAGAGGCTGGTTAAAGACTACATCTGCAGCTTGCTACCACCCACACTGGACCCCCTACAGTTTGCCTACCAACAGAACCTGTCTCCTGATAATGCCATAGCCACAGCACTACGCACCATCTTCACTCACCTGGGGAAGGGGGTGCATACGTCCTGGACTACAGTTCAGCATTCAACTCCATAATTCCCTCCAGATTTGACAGGAAGCTCAGAGACCTCGGCCTGCACCCCAACCTTGTGCAGCTGGATCCTGGACTTCCTGTCAAATTGCTGACAGTTGGTAAGGATTGGCTCCCTCACCTCTGCACCTCTGACCCTCAACACACGTGCCCCCCAGGATTGTGCCCTGATCCCCTCCTCTATTCCTTTTACACCCATGACTGTACTGCCACACACAGATCCAATCTGCTGATCAAATTCGCAGATGACACAACTTCGATCAGCTTTATTTCTAGTGGTGATGAGACAACCTACAGAGTCGAGGTTGACACCCTGACACAGTGGTGCCACGGTAACAACCTCTCCCTCAATGTCCAAAAAACAAAAAAGCTGATTGTGGATTACAGGAGGAACGGAGACAGGCTCGGCCTGAACAACATCAATGGGTCTGCAAATGAGAAGGTGAGTAGGTTCAAGTTCCTTGGTGTACACACCTGCAATAATTTCACCTGGACTGTACACACCGGCTTTGTGGCAAAAAAAACACAACAGCATCTCTTCCACCTCAGGCAACTGAAGAAGTTAGGCATAGGCCCCCAAATCCTCAAGACCTTCTACAGGCCACCATTGAGTGTACGCTGACTGGCTGTATCACCACCTGGGAAGGAAACTGTACCAGCCTCGATCACTGACACTACAAAGTGTGGTACGGACAGCCCAGCACATCTGTGGATGTGAACTTCCCTCCACTGAGGACATTTACAGCAGCAGGTGCATAAAGAGGCCTGGAAGATCATCGAGGACACCAGTCACCCCAACCATAAACTGTTTCAGGTGCTTCCCTCTGGCAAACAGTAACACAGCATTAATGCCAGGACCAACAGGCTCTGGAACAAGCCATTAGACTTCCTTCTACAAGCCATTAAACTAAATTCACATATCTGTACATTGCAATGGAGTCATAACACAAAGATTTTTACTCACTCACATTGTGGGATGGATGCAAGATTTAAATCAATTCTAATTCTAATTCTAAAAGTGCCACCCTAACTGAGGAAGTGGTAAGCCTGGAACAGCAGAATGTGACCTTGCCTGAACTGACCAAGTCAGCCATGAACAGGCTGACAAAGCCAAGACCCAGCAAACCATTCTAATATATCAGGAGGATTTGGTAAGATGGAGGGATCAGGATCCAGATGTCAGAGTAAGGGAGCTGATGCCTCAGGATGGGCAGTCGGAAACTTGGGATGGCAACGTTTCGTCAGAGACTGGGACGCCGTGTGGAGATGGTCCTCAGGGATCTCCACTGAGCAGAGTTTCACACATGAGAATCGATAGCTAAATCTGTCCTGTGATGGTCCGCAGCTGTAAAACAACAACGGTCTTGGATGGTGAACAAATGGTATACTATTTACAAATGGAAAAAAGTGATGAGGGTGTGGAAGACTGCGGAGAAGGGGGCTATGCAGGAGACAGATATGCAAGAGACTGGGAAGTACCCTGCTGCATGGTTTATTCGATTAATGGATACAGGTGTTGGCAATGATTGATGGCAGGGATGTGGGGATGGGTTCAGAGTGGTGCAGTCTTCTCCAGCCTGCTTTTTTAAACAAAATAAACATTATTCATAATGAAAAATGATTTACTCTGCAAACTATGCAATGCCTTTTCATTCTGTGGAGAGTTGCACAGAGAGCATCAGGTCTCCTATCCCAGTCCCTCCCTCTCCTCGTACATAGAACAGCTACCTGAAGCAGACAAACACTACACCTGGTTTGCAGGCAGCTTCAGTCACTGGAAAGCCAGTGTACAGGGGTGGAAACCCACTGCATTTAGCTCAGTCACAAATAAATTTACAGCAACAGGTCAAGAGAAGAGCTTCATGGAGAAGCCAGTTGCCTACATTAAATCTGGCCTCGCTCAGATCTGGAAATATGACAGGTCGACTCCTGCCACAACAGCAACAATTTAACTATAGTTGATCATAATTCAGGTCTTTCAATGGCAATTCTTTGCACGAATGCAGATCAAGTCCATACCCTGAAGGGATTGCAGAAATAACGAGTTGTTGTGGGAACCCGCAAGTAATACAACTGAATAATGGGTCTCATTTCTCAAGTCATGCTGTGAACAACTGGCTGCAAAGGAATTATTGTCAAAGTAAATTTTATTATTAAAATACGTCTATGTCATCATATACTGTACAATAGATGACCCCAACAGACTCACTAGTGAAGTACTGCCTCACCTGGAGGGACTGTTTGGGGCCATGAGTGGTAGTGAGGGAGGTGTGTAGGGGCAGGTGTAGCACTTGTTCTGCATGCAAGGATAAGCACCCGGAGAGAGATCAGAGGGGAGGGACAAGTGGACAAGGGAGGCACGTGGGGTGCAATCCCTGCGGAAAGCAGACAGTGGGGGGTGGGGAGGGAAAGATGAGCTTGGTGGTGGGATCCCACTGGAGGTGTCAGAAGTTTCTGAGAATTATGTGCCCAACACAGACATTGCTGGGGTGGTAGGTGAGGACAAAGGAATCCTATCCCTGGTGGTGTGGTACTCACAAATATCTGTAGGGTTTTTAATTAGACTGATGGAGTGAGAGGTTGTTGAATTGCTGAATTACTCTCACTGCAATCTGCAGAATGTAATTTCCCTTTCAGCAATGTAATTCTAAATCAACAATGGTCTACAGATTTCACAATCTTCAGAAGGTCTTGCAGAATTAACTCTCAAGCAAGCAGACACGGCACCTTTAAGTGGATGAAGGTTCTCACCATGATTAAAAACGAGGTAGGAGGGAGTGGGGAGTGAGGACTCCAAGCCAGGATGAAATGCACAGGGATGAGGCCCCTCTACCCTGCATTTTGTGTGCAAATGTGCAGTTGCTGAAGAACAACATTAAGGACTTGTGTCAAGATTGCTGTAAAGAAGGACAACCAGGGACTCTTGTATTCTATGTTTATATAGAATGAGATATGACTTACTAACAGATATGACTTACTAACAGTGTGCCAGGTACAGTGACGAGACCCAAAGACTTCTTGATTCACAGGATGGACTGAACTACTGATTCAGGAAAGGCAAAAGGTGGAGGTGTATGTTTCATGACAAACTCTCGGTTGTGCCCTGATCTGGTGGTTTTGTTGATTTTGTGTGCACAGACCTTGAACACCTAACAATCAAATGCCAATTGTTCTATTTGCTGAATGAATTCCCATCCATAATCCTAACCACAGATTACATACCACCAGTGGCCGAATGTAATCAAGTGATTGGGATACTGTATGATGCTGTCTCTGGATAAAAAAAAACAGTCTGTCCTGGTGAATTTCAAATCATTGTCGAGGACTTCATCCAGGCTTGCTTGATGAAAACCCTGCCCGATTATCAGCAGCATATAAGATGCTCCAGATGTCCCAACAGACTAGACCACAGCTATACAAAGGAGCGCCATTCCATGCCCAGGCTGTATTTGGTAAACCTGATCATGCGACTGTCCTTCTCCTACCCACAAACAGGGAGAGGTTAAAGAGCAAAACTCCAGAGATTAGGATAACAAAGAGGTGGTCATTGGAGGTAGAGGAGTGGCTACAGGATTGCTTTGAATCAGTGGACTGGGCCAAGTTCAGGACACATCTGTGGGTCTGAATTAATACATCATGGCTGTAATGGACTTTATTAAAACAGTTGTAGATGAGTGTGTCCCCACAAAATCATTCAAATCTTCCCCAATCAGAAGGCCTGGATGAACCACGAGATCCACAATCTACTGAGCGCCAGATCACAGGCATTCAGATCTGGTGACCAAGAAAGCTACAAGAGGTCCAAGTACAGTACGATATCCGGAAAACCATCTCAACAGCGAAGTTGCAATTCTGGATTAAACTTGAATCAATGACGCATGCTCGACAGTTGTGTCAGGCCTTAAATATTGTCACCTCTTATAAAATTAAATCAGGCGACATAGGTAGCAACAGAGCTTCGCTTCCAAATGAGCTCAAAGCCTTTTGTGCTCATGATCAAAACATGGAGAAAACATCACAAACCCTCACAGCCCCTGATGATCCTGTGATTTCAGTCTCTGCGGCCGACGTGCAAGCAGCCCATTTGGCCCAGATCATTACGTGGCCGATTACTAAAGACTTGTGCTGATAAAGTGGCTGGAGTAGTCACTGAGATCTTTACCCTCTCATATTGGCAGTCTGCTTCAAGCAGCCTGTCTAAGTAGAATGTGGTAACTTGTCTCAATTACTAAGGTTACATGTTGCCCAGACCAATGAATGGCACCCTAGAATTCTGAAAATGTAGCATTAGGGACTGTGAGGCATTAGCAATGATCTTTCAAAAATCATTGGACCCTGGCATGGTGCCAGAAGACTGGAAAACTGCAAATGTCACTCCACTCTTTGGGAAAGGAGGAAGGCAGCAGAGAGGAAATTATAGAATCAGAATCAGGTTTATTATCAATGGCACGTGTTGTAAAATTTGTCATCTTAGCAGCAGTTCAATGCAATGCATAATATATAAGAAGAAGAAAATAGATATAATAATAAATAAGTAAATCAATTTATAGTATACGTATATCCATTATATCAAAATCATGCAAAAACAGAAATAATGTATATTTTAAAAATGAGGTAGTGTTCACAGGTTCAATGTCCATTTCGGAAATGGATGGCAGAAGGGAAGAAGCTGTTCCTCAATTGCTGAGTGTGTGCCTTCAGGCTTCTGTACCTCCTGCCTGATGGTAACAGTGAGAAAAGGACAAGTTCATCTGACCTCAGTGGGTGGGAAGATGTTGGAGTCAATTGTTAAGGATGAGGTTATGGAGTACTTGGTGACACAGGACAAGATAGGGCAAAGTCAGTATGGTTTCCTTCAGGGAAAATCCTGCCTGATGAACCTGTTAAAATTATTTGAGAATATTACAAGTAGGATAGGATATTAGAAGTTGTATATTTGAAATTTCAGAAGGCCTTTGACAAGTTGCCACACATGAGGCTGCGTACCAAGTTAAGAGCCCATGATATTACTGAAAAATTACTAACATGGTCAGAGCATTGGCTGATTAGTGGGAGGCAGTGAATGGGAATAAAAGGATCCTTTTGTCTGGCTGCTAGTGTTGTCCTGCATGGGTCTATGAAAAACGGCTTGTTTTTATGCTTTATATAAATGATTTAGATGATGGAATGGGTGGCTTTGTTGCCAAGTTTGCAGATGATATGATGATTGATAGAGGGGCAGGTAGTGTTGAGGAAACAGGAAGGCTGCATAAGGACATACAGATTCAGAGAATGGGCAAGAAAATGGCAAATGAAATACAATGTCATGCACTTTGGTGGTAGAAATAAATGTGTGGACTATTTTCAAAATGGGGAGAAATACCAAAAATCTGAAACGCAAAGGAACTTGAGAGTCCTTGCACAGAACACCCTAAAGGTTAACTTGCAGGTTGAGTCAGTGGGGAGGAAGGCATTGCGATGTTATCATTTATTTCAAGAAGTCTACAATACAAGGGCAAGGATGTGATGCTGAGGCACTGGTGAGATCTCAGCTCGAGTATTGTGAACAGTTTTGGGCTCCTCTTCTACAAAAAGATGTGCTGGCACTGGAGAGGATCCAGAGATACACAAGGATGATTCTGGGAATGAAAGGCTTATCATACGAGGAACATTTGATGGCTATGGGTCTGTATTCACTGGAACTTAGAAGGATGACGGGGAATCTCACTGAAACCTTTCAAAAGTTGATAGGCCAAGACAGAGTAGATGTGGAAAGGATGTTTCCCAATGTTGGGGAGTCTGGGACAAGAGCGCACAGACACATGATAGAGGGGAGTCCATTCAAAATGGAGATGCAAAGAAATTTCTTTTGCCAGAGGGTGGTGAATTTGTGGAATTTGTTTCCACATGCATCTGTGGAGGCCAGGTTACTTGGTGTATTTATGGCAGAAATTGATAGGTTCTTGGTTGGATACGGTGTCAAAAGCTACGGGAAGGAGGCTGGGGAATGGGGTTGAGGAGGGGAAACAGGATCAGCCATGATTGAATGGTATGTCCTATGACCATCATCCAGTGGCACTGACATCCACAGTGAAGAGGTGTTTTGAGAGGTTGGTGATGAAACATATCAACTCCTGCCTGAGAAGTGAATTGTATCCACTCCAGTTTGCCTTTGGGAGCAGCAGGTCCAGAGTAGATTCCATCTCATTGACTCTCCACTTAACCCTGGAACATCTAGACAGCAAAGTTGCACACATCAGGATACTCTTTATTGACTACAGCTCAGCATTTAATACCATCATCCTCCAAAATGAATCAATAAGCTTCAGGATCTTGGTCTCAATACCTTCTTGTGCAGTTGGATCCTCAATTTCCTCAAGTACAGACCAGTCAGTTTGGATTGGCAACAACATGTCCTTTGTGATCTCTAACAGCACAGATGCACCACAATACTGTGTGCTTAGCCCTCTTGTCTGCTTGCTTTACAATGTGTGGCTAAGCACAGCTCCAATGCCACATTCAAGTTTGCTGATGACATCACTGTCATAGGTCAAATCAGATAATGAATCAACATATAAGAGGGAGATTGACAACCTGGCTGAGTGGCACCAGAACAACAACCTCTCACACAATGTCAGCAAGACCAAAGAGCTGATTCCTGACTTTAGGAGTAAACCAGAGGTCCAAGAGCCAGTCCTCATCAGAGGTAGGGAGGGTCAGCAACTTTAAATTCCTTGGTGTCGTTATTTTGGAGGATCTGTCCTCGGCCCAGTATGCAAGTGAAATTACGAAGAAAGCACAGCAGTACCTCTACTTCCTTAGGAGTTTGCATAGATTTGTATGGCATTAATAACTTTGACAAACTTCTACAGATGTTGGAGGAGAGTATATTGATGGGCTGCATCAGAGCCTAGTATGGAAGCACCAATACCCTTAAACAGAAAATCCTACAAAAAGCAGCGGATACAGCCCAGTCCGCCACAGGTAAGTCCTCCCCAGCATTGAGCATATCCACATGGGCATCGTCTCAATAAATCAGTTTTCATCATCAGAGACCCCCACAACCGAGGTCCTGCTCTCTTCTTGCTGCTTCCATCAGGGATAAGGTACAGAAGCCTCAGGACTCACACCACCTGGTTGAGGATCAATTATTACCTCTCAACTGTCAGGCTCTTGAACCAAAGTGGATAACTTCACTTGCCCCATCTTTGAAATGCTCCCCACAACCTATGGGATCTCCTTCAAGGACTCTTCAGCTCATGTTCTCAGTATTTATCATTTATTTATTATTGTTTATTTATTTTTATTTGCACAGTTTGCACACTGGTTGAATGCCAAAGCTGGTGCAGTCCCTCATTGACTCTTTATGTTTATTTATTTATTTGTTTAAAATTTTATTGAGATACAGCGTAGAATAGGCCCTTCTGGCCCTTCAAGCCACATTGCCCAGCAACCTCCAATTTAATCCTAGCCAAATCCTGGTACAATTTACAATGACTAATTAAACTGACAACTGGTCTGTCTTTGGACTGTGGGTGGAAACCAGTGGATACCCACTCGGTCACGGGGAGAACATACAAACTCCTTGTATCCAGGTTGCTTGTACTGTAAAGTGATGTGCTAACCACTAACAATAATGTGCCTATGACAGATTTATTGAGTATGCTCGCAAGAAAATGAATCTCAGGTTTGCATTTGGTGACATATATGTACTTTGATAATAAATTTACTTTGAACTTGTTGCAACACCACTCAACTGGATTCCCCATGTCACTCCTGTACGCTGACCCATCATCAGCTGTGATTCATCCAGTGATATGATTGGCAAAATTGTATAAACTTGTGTGAGGAGCCATTTCAAAGAAACTTCTGTTTTCCAGCCTCACTGACAGGTCCTGTGACCACAAATGCCACCTCTGAACTTGAGTTTTATCAGACATTGACTCTCAACAGTAAAACAGACAGATACTCACGGCCAAGAAACCCACACAATATACTAAAGGAACTCAGCGGCCAGGCAGCATCTATGGAAAAGAGTACAGTCAACGTTTCAGTCAAGACCCTTCAGCAGGACTGGAAAAAAAAGATGAGGAGTCAGAGTTCACAAACGAGAAAATCTTCAGGTGCTGGAAATCGAATCAACACACACAAAATCCTGAAGGAACACAGCAGGGCAGGCAGCATCTACGGAAAGCGTACAGTCGATGTTTTGGGCCAAAACCCTTCGGTAGGACTGGAGAACAAAACCTGAAGAGTAGATTTGAAAGTTGGGGGAGGGGAGGGAGAGAGAAACACCAGGTGAAAGGTGAAACCTGGAGGGGGAGGGATGAAGTAAAGAGATGCTGAAAGGCATAGAAGACCATAGAAGAAAGAAGTGAGGAATACCAGAGGGTGACAATGGGTGGGCAAGGAGATAAGGTGAGAGAGGGAAAAGGGGATGGGAATTGGTGAAGGAGAGGGGGGTGGAGGGTATTATCAGAAGTTCAAGAAATCAATGTTCATGCCATCAGGTTGGAGGCTACCCAAACGGAATATAAGGTGCTGTTTCTCTAACCTAACTGTGGCCTCATCATGACATTGGAGGAGGACATGGATAGATATATTGGAATGGGAATGGGAAGTTGAATTAAAATGGGTGGACATCCATTTAAAATGGGAGATCCCGCTTTTTCTGGCTGAGGGAGCATAGGTGCTCAGTGAAACAGTCTCCCAATCTATGGTCTCACAGAGAGTTACACCGGGAGCACCGGGCACAGTATCTGAACCCAGCAGACTCAGTATTGCCTGGAAGGACTGTTTGGGGCCCTGAATGTAGTGAGGCTGGTGGTGTAGGGGCAGATGTAGCACTTGATCTGCTTGCAAGGATAAGTCCCAGGAGGGAGGTCAGTGGGGAGAGACAAATGGACAAGGGAGACACATGGGGTGTAATCCCTGCGGAAAGCAGAAAGTGGGGGGGGGGGGGTGGAGAATGAGCTTGGCGGTGGGATCCCGCTGGAGATGTCGGAAGTTTTGGAGTTCGCTCAACACGAACGCTGGGGGGTGGTCGGTGAGGACAAAGAAATCCTATCCCGGGTGGGAAGGTGCTCGCAAATATTTGTAGGGTCTTTAATTAGACTGATGGAACGAGAGGTTGTTGAATTGCTGAATCACTCTCACTACAATCTGCAAAATGCAACTTCTCGTAAGAAAAGCAGAAAGCGGCTTAAAAGGTGGGGGAGGGGAGAAACGCAAGGTGAAAGGTGAAACCGGGAGGGGGAGGGTGAAGTAAGGGGATGGGAGGTTGATTGCTGAAATAAATACGGGCTAGAGAAGAAAGAAAAGGGGGAGGAGCACGACAGGTAGTTGTTGGACAGGTATTGTCCCCTCCAATCCCCTGCAGTTTCACTATTTTCGTTCCGCCCATTTTTGCAGAAAAGTACAATTAGTTTTACTTTTTCCTCTGGCAGCTGTCGTGACGCCGACTTTGTGGTGCTCCTCACCGAGAAAGTTCTGGTCTGAGGTCGCTTACTCCACGTTACTGCTGAGCGCTCGTTACAAACTTCCCCACCAGGAGTGGGGAGGGAGTTCAGAGTGAGGAACCTCTCGATTGCTAATCGGGTGAGTGGGGCTCAGGGACTTGTCACCGCACGGGAGACACCTGACAAAATGGGTCCCTTTCCGATTTCCTAGCGGAGTCAGTGAGAGGGAGACCCGCTGCTACCGGCCGGCCCACGACCCCGAGATTGGCTCCGCCTTGTTCCCGAAACCGGAACGGTGAACGTGTCTGCTCAGGAGAATGGGGAGAGCGAGAGCTCGGCAGGTCAGGGAGGCGGAAGCCCTTAATACCCTCTGATGAAGGAGCAGAATACTCAGCCATTCCATCATGGTAGAACCCGTATCCCACTCGACCCCATACACCCGCCTCGCCTTACCCTTTGATGCCCTGACCGATCAGGAAACCATCAACTTCCACCAAACAGACTCCACGGCAGTCTGTGGCTAAGCATTCCACAGATTCACCACTCTCTGGCTTTAAAAAACCCTACTTATATCCGTTCTGAAAGCTCGCCCCTCAGTTTTGAGGCTGTCGTTCTGGACACGCCCATCACAAGGAACATCCTCCCCACACTCACCTTATCCAGTCATTTTCGCATTTGGTAGGTTTCAATGGGACTCTTCCCCCCCCCACCACCCCGTATTCTTCTAAATTCCAGAGAATACAGGCTTAGGAATCATCCTCGTGAACATAGAAACATAGAGAACCTATAGCACAATACAGGCCCTTCGGCCCACAATGCTGTGCCGAACATGTCCTTAGAAATTACCTAGGCTTACCTATAGCCCTCTTTTTCTAATCTCAATGTGCCTATCCAGGGGGTCTCTCAAAAGACACTATCCTATCTGCCTCCACCAACATTGCGGGCAGCCCATTGCACGCACCACTCTCTGCCTTTTAAAAAAAACTTACCCTTGACATCTTCTCTGTACCTACTTCCAAGCACCTAAAAACTATGCCCTCTTGTGCTAGCCATTTCAGCCCTGGGAAAAAGCCTCTGACTATCCACACAATCAATGACTGTCATCACCTTGTACACCTCTATCAGGTCATCGCTCGTCCTCCGTCGCTCCAAGGAGGATGAGAGTTCACTCAACCTATTCTCATAAGGCATGCTCCCCAATCCAGGCAACATCCTTGTAAATCTCCTCCGCACCCTTTCTATGGTTTCCACATCCTTCCTGTAGTGAGGCGACAAGAACTGAGCACCCTACTCCAAGTGGAGTCTGACCAGGGTCCTAGATAGCTGCAGCATTACCTCCTGGCTCTTAAACTCAAACCCACAATTGAGGAAGGTCAATGTACCATATGCCTTCTTAACACAGAGTCAACCTGCACAGCAGCTTTGAGTGTTCTATAGACTTGAACCCCAAGATCCCTCTGATCCTCCATACTGCAAAGAGTCTTACCATTAATGCAACATTCTGCCATCATATATGTACCTCCTCTGGACTCTCCAATGATAACCCATTCTTGCTGAGATATGGGGACCAAAACTTTTGACAATACTCCAAGTGCAGCCTGACTATTGTCTTACAAAGCTTCAGCATTATCTCCTTGTTTTTATATTCTATTCCCCTTGAAATGAATAACAACATTGCATTTGCCTTTTTTACCACAGACTCAACCTGTAAACAAACCTTTGAGAGTCTTGCACAAGGACTCCTAAGTCCCTTTGTACCTCTGATGTTTGAATTTTCTTTCCATTTAGATAATAATCTGTACTTTTGTTCCTTTTATCAAAATGCATTATCATAGATTTCTCAACATTGTATTCCATCTACCACTTTTTCCCCATTCTTCCAATTTGTCTTAAGTCCTTCTGCAGTCGCATTGCTTCCTCATCACTACCAACCCCTCCGCCTATCACCTGCAAGCCATCAATTCCATTATCTAAATCATTAACAATGTGAAA